>NW_010128617.1:307-14882 GCF_000699245.1 Pterocles gutturalis | reverse complement strand
CAGGATTGAATGCTTTGATTTAAGAGAGGCCGTTTAGTGCAAGAGACCCTCTTGGTGGCGAATTAAGAGAATGGCCTGCCCCGTACGTCCTAGCAGTCAGACTGTGGAGACGCGCTTATCCATCACCTGCGCGCACGGCGTTTACAATACAGTTATATCCTTCGAGCTGGTAGCTGGGGACGCTGACAGCCTCCAATGCCACTCTGATGCCGGTTAATACATGGATCTAGCTCCTAAGAAGCCGAATCCATCAGTGCCACTGTGCCACCATGGGAGCAACGTGAGCCATGCCTTGTCTCTTCTGCATTGTAGAGTGCCGTGACTAGACAAAATCACTGGCATTTGAAGGGCAATGGCTAACTTTGTGCTTGCCTGCAAAGCATATCACCCTTTTTTTTTTTTTTTTTGCCTATGGAACAGAACAGAAGAAATAATTATTCATTTCTCCTAAAGCCTCCTCTAGCTACAGGAAAGTCGCTTCTGACTGGGAAGTAATATCTGCTCCTCTAACATCTTTCCCATCCTACAGCAAAAGGTGATGACTTTTATGCAGAAACATAAGGTTATCCTTGGTGCTCCCCCTCACTTTGGTAGCTTAAGATGGGTTTTGGAGGCTGACAGTGACATGCTCTATTAATTCCACGTCTTTCTCCAACACAACCCCGCTCTCTGATGGAGCAGCCTGGCACCTGCAGGTTGTGCGGGCATCATCGTTGCCTGGCAAAGTCCATCTACCCCAGAGAATCAGTTCTGGCATCTGTCAGTCTAGGGGAAGAGTCCTTTGCTTCTGTGGCTTCAGATGACAGTGTTGGTAACGTCACTGTGGTCAGGCTCTGCACGCTTGGTGTTTGACTCAAACACGTTTGAGTTTCCAAGGGTCAGTGTGCAACCAAGCAGCAGAAGCCAACAGAGGTGGCTGAAGATACACACCAAGAACAGAGGACTTGCACAATGTTATAAAATTGCATATCCATTTCCTAAAAGAAATGTAGTTTGTCAATCTTTTTGTTACAGGAAATTCCAATACACTCCTTTGAGATCCAATAATTAAAAAAAAAAAAAAAATTTAAGCAATTCCCACCTTTATCATTCCTGGAACCAACTGCCTTTTAAAAGTCTTCCTCTTGCTGAAGCTGCCAGAGGAATGAAGTTTCATCTTCTGGGACTGAAAAAATGAACCTTCGCTGCTTGGAAATAAGTCAAATCTATAGCTGGAATAGACATATTTGATGAAAAATAGTTTTACTGAAGGGCCCAAAATTATTCATGATGTCAGGAAAAACTGCACCACACATCCAGACAGAGAAAAAAACCCACCAATGCAATCTATTTGAAAGAACAATTTCATTTTTCACTTTAAAATCACATTTTTAGCTTCTTTCTTAAGAAAACCCTAAAGATTTCATGAAGATTAAACAACTTCTGAAATAAACAACCCCTTTTGGGCTGACTGAAATATTCTGTCTTGACTTGACCTATAACATTTATTTTCTTACATTTAATCGAAACAATTAGGGAAAAATTTCCTTGGGTTTGACCTTTCTCTGATATTTTTACTAACCAACAATCCTAAACCCATTATTCGTTTAAATTTTGTCAAATAGCCAGAGAAGATACATATACCTTTGACACGGACTCACGGTCGCTTTTCAGCCATAACAAGTTGAAGCCTGGGGCTTAAATCTTACCTTCTGGGAAGCTCATGGAATATTTGCCAATAACATTGGAGGAGTCAGAACATCATCACCGCCTTTAATCTTCCTCTTTGATGTGCAAAAAGCTGCTCATCCCAATCAAAGCAGTTCTCCCTACAGATTACCCAATGAGATGGGTCCTCCATTGAGTTGAGGGAAATCTTCAGCATCTCCCATCCACCTTTTTATCTGTGTGGTTTAGTGAGGGCTCACCTCTGGAGACCTGTGTTCAAACTAGACTTGAAGTCAAAGTATCTGGAAAACAGCACTGGAATTACCACATGCACAGCATCCAGCATTGGATAACTAGAGATTTTTTAGCTTTGGATACTCATCAGTGTGATCCTAAATTGATAAATTAAGCTTACACCTTCTGTATCCTTAAATATTGGAGATACTGGGTTGCTGAATGCTTGCAACCACATCACTAAAAGCCTTGAGGAAGCTCCAGCACAAATTATATCCAGGAGAAGAGTGATTGTGGAATAATAGTAGCAAGCCAAAAGGATAAAATGCTTTTAGTTTTTTGTAGTGGTGATCAGACTTAATGAAATCAATGTTTGGTAAAACAGTGTGGACATGGAAAGCAAGTGTGGTCCAGGATACCCAAACTCTGATGTGCTTTTCCACCACCTTTGAGCCAGCCCAGGTCACAGACTCAGCCCAGACCCATTGACTTTCCTGCCTGAGACTCCGTTAGATCTACTCAGAGTATTGCTGTTGCTGTCTTTGCTGTGACAATCTGCCTTTGCTTTTTGCTTTCTTGTGCACTGCCATTTACCTTTAGAAATGTGTTTTATAAATCAGTGCATGTGAACCACTTCTATTTGTGTTTGTGGAACCAGTATTAGCAAAGACACCATCTAGTCCTAATAACATTCAATCCAAAATGGAATATTCTCCTCTGCAAAATTAGTGGTGTTATTAATTTCTCTAATATCACCAACAGGGACCATTAAAGTTGTCCTCCCTGACGACCTCAGGAGATGTGCTGAGGGTGGGGTGCCATCTGCACACCCAACTCACCGAACACTTCAACTCCAAGCATGTTGAGGAGCAGCAAAGCTCTTGGTTTTCTTTCTCTATCAGGGAGTAGGAGATAATGACGATCTCTCAAGGAAAAACCTCCACCTCTGGACCTCCAGTATGGACCTGGCAGCCTGCGGGGCTCTCAATCCGTGAGTCTCTTTTCCTTTTATCCCTTTAATTCCCCCCTCCTATCCCTAGGAGACGGGAGGGTAAGCGAGAGGCTGTTGTGGTGTTTTGCTGCTAGCCAGGGTCAAAACCATAACACAGAGACAACACAAGCCAATATGAGGAAACGTCTGCTCAGACACCAGCAAACTCTTAGAAGATACAGTTTCAGGCACTGCTGGATGCCAGGGAGCAGCTGGATGGGGCAGGAGATCAAGCCAGGAGTTTCCCAGATCAGCCCTTCTGCTCAATTCTGCGCTCTTGTAGCTAATACAAGTTTTGCCAGTTATTTCGCCGGGGAAAGCATAGATCTTTTTGTTGGCTGACATTTCTGGCAGTAGTTACAAATTGTCTTCCAAAATAGCCAGAGAGGTGTAAGGTCTCTGACATCAGCTGTTTGATGCTGTTCCTTCAACTGAGACCCAGGACCTGTACTTGGAAATGCTCCTGTGCTGGTCCAGTATGGCAGGAAGAGGGTTTGCTCCAACTCCTTCCTCAAGTGTCAGCATTCCCTGCTCTAAAATCAGAGTTCTAAATTCTTCACTGCCTCCCAGAGATCACTTAATAATTAATCCTCCAAGTGCTTTCAAATCATCTCACAAAAGAGCCAGCACAAAATCCCAACTGTTACGGTCACTGCCACTGTTTGGATTTTGAAGGATGGGTCCTGCCTGATGCAGATTTTCCCAGAGTAAACTTGATTTGATTTTTTTTTTTTTTTTGTGAACAAGTCTATGTGGAGCAAATCTAAATAAAATAAAAACAATTATTTACTTTGTACTATGCTGACATCACAACAGAGACCTGTACACTCAATTGATGAAGAGCAGAACAGTTTTATTTGCATGATGGACAAAAAAAAAACCTCTGCAAGCATGTGCATTTCCCCTGGTCCGTAAGGATGCTAACCCTCTAATAGTATGCAGAATGCTCTTAATTTATTTCTTTTTAATTTCTACTAAAGATATAGATGTTGTCCCCCCAATTTGTCTCCCTCTCCACCCTGTGAGATAAAGTTATCAGGAATAATCAGATTGTAGAGCTGGGGCTGGAGAAGAAATTATACATTAATACTAGTGCATCTGGCGTTGCAGGAGCCACGGATCCTGCTGTTCCCTCATTGGTCTGGGAATGTTTAACAAGCTCACTACATACCTTTGCTTTGCTTTGCAAAAAAAGAAGAAAAACCCTGCCCGGCTCCCCAAGCATCTGCCAAGAATGCAGAGACATAATAATTTCTTTGACCTCAGCCGCATGAGTTTCTGAAAAGAACAAAACAGCATCATTTCATGGCATTTACAGTTTAAACCTTTCCTATTCAAGTTTCTAACAAAAAAAGCCAACAGCCCATTCTGGTCATGATTAAAATTCATAGGCTTGCTGCAGAGAACAGATGCAGAAGCAATTTTAGGCCAGTCATATCCCAGCTCTGCAAAATTAATTTGACAGGTTTGCATTAAAGCACTGATCAATATCCACTTTAGAGCAGCAGAGGCTAACTGAGAAAAAATAAGTGACCGGAGTGTTACCAGACGAGAAAAAATGAATCTTTGAGACTTTTTTCCCTCTAAGCTTGCACCTACATCAGAAGTCCTGACCTCAATCCATTGATCGGTTGCAGTTAACATGACAAAAGGCCTGGCGGATATACCAGAGCTATACCTACCAGGGAACAATCAACCCTGATACACTAAATGTTTGACAGAGTGACTAGACTGCTGAATTAGTATTTGCTTTCTGAGGTCTGGCAGGCAACCTTTCCAGTCCTGCAGTTTCCTAGATGCTTACAAAAGGGATTATATAGAGACATGGTTTATAGAACTTCTCTTAAACTTTCTTAAAGAAGCGCCTCTTAGGATTTTAAGTCGAGACCAAGATCATAAAACTCCCCAGTCTTGTGCCATTCCAGTTATGCGTCCAATGGTGGAAAAGTGGATTTCCATTTTCAACTTAATAAGGACAAAGAGTTTCATTAAAGTGCTGCAATGTTTCTTCATCTGTGGGAAACCGAAGAAACTACATGAGGCATCAAATCTACCCCAAGCCTTGCTTAGGAGTGGGAGCGATGCAATTCATATTTGGGCTTCATTTCAGGAGAAATGGGTGTAAATCTCTCCTGCCCTGGGGTTTGCATGTCCAGTCAAGCAAAGGAGAACATTTACATAATCCCATACACGCCAAGGATAGATCAGCACGTCAATGCAATAGTTGTAACGATCTTGGCTTGTGTTGGCCATGGAAGGAAGTTGTGGCACTGAAGGCACATCTGTGCATTTTAGGCGATGGACTTCTTATCTTGTAAGTGATCTTGCAGCCATAAGGAGTGGTAATAACTCACTAGGCATGGATCTATGTAGCTGCAAATCTCTTTTGTTCCTGTGGGACACGGGCTATGTCTGGATCACATGGAGTCTAATTGCACCTACAGTACCACACACCAAGTAGATATTGCACTGATTTGCTCAGGGAAGGGGAGGAGGTGGTTTCAGGGTTTGAAAAGAAAAGTTGGTGTGATTTCTAGCCTGCCACTCCTGCACTAGATTTCTGCAGCCTCTCTGGGTGTTGTATCCAAGGATGGTGCTGGCCTGAGACGAGGTGGAGGTTGGGATGTACCCAACACCTCCAACACCCACAGTAGGGACTGGTCACCTCTAGGTGTCAACATAACTCAGGGGGCAAACTTGACCCTGCAGACCAGGTCCCTAAATGAAAACCTCTGCATGGATTTATTCCTCTCTGCCGCTTTTCCTGGAATTTCATAGAATCATACAATGGTTGGTTCCAACCAGGAACACCTGGTTGAACCCCTCCAGGGGTGGGGCATCCACAGCTTTTCTGGGCAACCTGGGCCACTGCCTCACCACCCTCACAGGAAAATATTTCTTCCTAATATCTAGTCTAAATCTGCCCTCTTCCAGTTTAAATCCATTACCCTTCATTCTGTCGCTACATGCCTTTGAAATACAAGTTCAGTTCTCTGCATTAATCCAGACCTCACTCAAGCCACCAAGGACCAGATTTCTTACACCTTAGGTGCCTAATTACTTCTGAGTTCAGTGGAAAATGAAACAGGTCTCTTAAATACCATTTAAAAAATCTGTCCTCAAGCTACCGGGCTGCTTCTCTGTCAAATGTCATTCATCGCTTTCCCGAAATTCCCAAGGAGTAACATGAATAAATGTATCTATCAGCTCCCTACTGAGGGGCGCTACAGAGGGACAAGCTAAACCCCACTGCATTTAAAAAGTGATGAAAGTCTTTAATTATCATTTGCCATGTCTATACTAAATATTTGTATGCACAAACAGATAGGTAGACTCCAGATGACAAGTCAAATTGGTTTGGCCCATGCCATGTCCGAGCATTTTGGGTGGCTTTGCAAAGTATCATAGTCATGGATCCTGAATTAACATGAACAGAATTCTGCTATTCTGAACATCAGCCCTTTGATCCTGGTACCTCCTTTCAACTTATAAAAAGCTTAGGCAACCATGTGAAATAAAAGTACCTGTTGGCAGATGTGATGATTTCATAGAATCATAGAATCATTAAGGTCGGAAAAGACCTCAAGGATCATCAAGTCCAACCGTCAACCCCACACCACCTAACTCACTAACCCATGTCCCTAAGCACCACATCTACACATTTCTTGAACCCCTCCAGGGATGGTGACTCCATCACTTCCCTGGGCAGCCTGTTCCAATGCCTGATCACTCTTTCAGTGAAGAGTGCAAGCTTGATGGTGCAAGCAAAACTGTTGCACAGCCAGTGGCAGAGCAGGACACATTGTTTGCTGTCAAGCCAGATTTCTGCTGGTTTATCATCTCAGACCCTGAATTAGACACACAGCCACGAACAATAAGGTACCTGTGATGCGAAAACCCACGTAGAGGGACACACGGATGGACACGTCAGGTCTGATCCCCATCACACCCCCATTTGGGTGATGGGCAACTTGGCATTGCCTCTACTAAAGATAGTCTCAGATACAACCAGCATTCTACCACCTTGTAAAACAAGGATCTGTATTATGGTGCAGTGTACATCCCTATATGTATATTGTAGCACATCAATAAAATGGGCCAAAGTTCCACCTCATTTGGAGCCATGTCTTTTCTTTCTCTCTCTGCAATAAGTTAACCTCTTAAATATTACAACACGCTGCTCCTTATGTCTCTTAAATATTAAACAAGGGCTGCACAAAATAGATTCAAGAACACACAGTAATCAATAGCCAGGATCACGATGGCAGGAAAATGGAACCATTTAAGGATTTGTAATCTAGTGAATAAACTCGGTGCTTTCATTCAGAGAAAAACAATTCAGCCCAAATCCAGCTGAATCATACACTCTCCCAAAACACAGATTTCTCTCCTTTCCCCTGCTCGGCATAGCTGGCTTTTAAAAAAAGCAGTAAAGAGTCATCCAGGAAAAATACCCACCAAAAATATCCCTAACCACAAAATATTTAATGGAGTCAATGTAGTCTTCCATAAACCCCTGACATGTATGTGATTCTCAAATCAGATTCATTTTTTCGAAGCCCATTCTTATTATACTAGCAATTGTCCTTCTCATGTAACAACTGAGACGCATTAACGTAGTTTTTATGTATAGACCGAGGAGATCTTTACAGTCTCAGCTGGTTCTGATGCATATTTGCAACCGAAATGTGTGTTTAGATACAGGCATATCTGTAATATATATGTCTTATAAGGAAAAGGAAGACATTCAACTTCAGTTCAGATTGTAAACACCTCTTTAAAATTATCTGTAAGAGAACAACATAAGTCATACATGCATCTATTAATAATAGAGGGTCCATGACATAATTTTACTAATTACCCTGTTTTAGTGCACTCCATGTAATGGTGTTTGTTTTACTTTTCTAAATGTAGTCACTCTTCTCTGAACGGTTCTTCTGGGTTTTCCTCTCGGGGTGGTTAAAGAGAAGTGGAATGAAAGTGTGTCAATAAAGAGGTCATTACATTAATGCATACATCTATTAACCTCCCATCTAGGGAAAAAAAAAGGAGCTGAGTGGCATTGGAGGGGCCTGGGATCAATCACGTCTGTAAACCCCTCTTTTTAAAATAATTTTTTCAAACACAGGTACATGTTGCTCAATTGTGTCGCATGGCTGCCTCCCCCGGCGTTACTGAGATAGCTGCTCCGCTGCCTGACGGAGATGTTGGGAGTGGTGGGAGGATAAACCAGACCCAGTCCCCCTCCAGCAGAAAAGGATGAGAGTGGGGCTGGGTACGTGAGGTGGTGGGATACCTTGTCCCAGTGGGCTTCCTTTGGCTTGGACACATACAGGAATCCTTGTCCAGTGGAGAGCATTCCAGAAGATCACCAGAATAGGGTAAGCTTTTCCTCCTGCATCTGTACCACCCCCATGAACCCTTGAGAAGACTCAAATCCCTTTTCAGAAATGCCCATTTCCACCAAACAACAGATTACATCAATAATCTGCCACCTTTGCTGGGCTGTGATTTACCAAAGTGGTTCATCTTAGAATCACAGAATGGTTTGGGTTAGAAAGGACCTTAAAGATCATCGAGTTCCAACCCAATGCCATGGGCAGGGACACCTCCCACTAGCCCAGGTTGCTCAAAGCCTCATCCAACCTGGCTTTTCACCTTGCATGGTGATCATCAATTTTACTGTGATAACTAATATTTCTTCACTCATTTCATAATTATGAGCATGCTGATTAATGGATCAGACATTTATTTTCACATTTGGGCCCATAAATATCCCTCTCTGGGATGTTATTTGACAGTTTTGGCAGCAATATTCAGTACCTGTCAACACGACAGGGCTCCTCGTCCACATGTCAGAAAGCCACAGCCATGCTGGATGCTCCCAGTTGAGCAAGACCAACCAGGGAACTCAACTGATGTCTTGTAACTCCAGAGAATTCTTTGCCCGTGGAGAACCCAACAAAATCTCCATTATGGTTTGATCAAAACCTTTGCTCACTGCTTGCTGTCACCAAAGAGGATCAGATGGAACAGAGATGGAGGGGTTTTGCTTTAGCAAGGGAGAAGGTACAACTCCATGGCTGTTGTTCGGTCCGTCCTCCGGTGGAGAGGTTCACTACAGCCATGTAGTAACCTCAGGAGCAGGAAACACCCGAGCAGTTACCATCAATTACCTTGAGTCAAGAGAAGGACAGGCACTTTGCAGCTGTGATTCTCTCCCTGGAGATGTCCAAGCTAGGTCAGAGTCATGCCCTGAGGTTTCCACTGACTAAAAGGGCACCTAAGGGAAATTTAGGTGAGGTGAGTCCCAGAAACAAGAACTTTGAGCACTGTGACAAATGTTGCCAACTCCATCTCATTTCTCATTTTGAGATCCTGCACTAGCTGCTCAGGTCTGGGGACACGGTGTAAACCAGACCTCAACCTTGACTCATGCATTGTAGCGCTTGATCCTGAAGCTATGCCATTGAAAATGTCCTCACCACATGTTCATTGAAGATCTTAATCTCTGGGGGGCCCAGCCGCATTCCCATTGTGCCAGAAAAGAGTGGTGTTAAGAGGATGAGGACCCATCTCCAGCCAAGTACACATCCTCAGCAGCTCCTGGCAGCCGCCATCAACGTGTGTTCATCTGCCCTCGGAGGATGAAGACATTCTGTGGCTGGGGATGACCGTGTCATCGCTTGCTCTAGCTTCTTGCCTAATAAAAACAATTTTTGGTGCATTTAATCCCTCAGATTACTCTTGTTGAATTGAGTCCAGCCCATAAGTATAATTTTCGAGTCAAAACCCATTTCTAGTGATTTGAGGTAGGTATGATCACCTTTGTTAACGGGCAGTAGATGCAGGAAAGTGGAGCTTATGTGCTGCTTCTTTGGCTAGTATGAACTTCCCCTTTTTTGCTGCTGTTTTTCCAGAAGAGCAACCTGGTCTAGTGGAAGGTGTCCCTGCCCATGGCAGGGGGATTGGAACTCAATGGTCTTTAAGGTCCTTTCCAACCCAAACCATTCTGTGATTCTGTGATTCTAAAACTAAACAAACTAAACAAGCCACCACTTGGGTTAGTATTTGCTCCTCTGCTTCTACCTGGGATGGCAGGTTTGATTTTTCCAGGGTGCTACAAGTACCAAAATTAATTGCAATACCATTTTGGTTTTTTTATCTTTTTTCTTTTATCATGGCTCTTATTATCACAAAGAAAGAAGAGATGGAGTTTCTATTCTTCTTGTTGAAATAAGAAAATCCTCCTTTCGTTGCCAGAGGTGCCTTGTAATGTCTTTTTAGGTGTCTTCAGTAAAAGCCTCCTTGGCTCCTGTAAGTTAAAGAAAATGTACAAGCTGCCACTTTTATGCTTTCTGGGAGAGGGGAAGGGATATTGATAGAGACTTTATTATTAAATTTTGTCTGTCAGTGCCTTATGGGAACTTGAAGAGTATTCACACTAAAATGTGGGTTGCTTCAGCACGTTACTCCCATTGATGCTGCCTTCCCTCCCTCCTGTAAATAAAAAAAATGTAGAAAATCCAGTGACCCTGTTATAGCCTAGTGTTTAATGACAGCTCAGGCACATTTATTTGACTGTTGGCCAATAAATATATAAATATATCACCCCTCCTGAATGCAGAGGAGACCTGTCAAACTTCAGCCTCGTTGGCTAAACACCCGAAGGGGGAAAAAATGACTTGAAAGAACTTAATTCAAAAAATCCTTTAGGCCACGCCGTTGCATCTTGCAAGCCGGTAAAGATGCAGACAGCGATGAAGAGAAAGACATCAATAAATAATCACAGGTCTTAGACTTTTAAATGGGAAGCTGAGCATCACAACCCAAAGGTAAATTGAATCTTTTCCCTGTCTTCCTAGCAGGTGATCATGCCTGTGTAAGCTATAAAACTTTGCTCATTGTAAATGTAGTTCGCCCTTTCGACAGCCATTTTTACATGGAAATGGAAAGCCCTATCTTGAGACCGCTCAAACACGTCTTTGCCTGCAGCAACTTCTGGTTTATATTTTGCAAAAGCTTTTTTTTTTTTTTCCCCCCACTTTTTCTTTTCCTCTCTCCCCTTGCTGAGGGATATCTGAATCCTACTTAAACATTTTTCTGTAGTAAACAGCTTAGAAGAAGCAAGTTGTACAACATGCATCCAGCCAGTGGGAAGGACCCTTGCCACAATGAGACCAGCTGGGGCAACTGGTGATGAAAGGGACCTTATTTTTAATTTCCCCTCCTGACAAAACTGTGATGTACATTAAGCCTGTCCATAGATGCTTATCTGAAAGATGTTGCAAGCCTGTCTCATCAGTTAATAAGAATTTATAAACCATTCAGATGCACCATTATATAGTGACCTGGGTAGATAGGACATCTTTGGCTGGAAAACAGGGCAGACATCTGTTCTTACTCATCCTCCTCCTCTATGGACTTTAGATCGCCCTTGATTTATGCACAACCACAGTATTACGATATTACATATAATAATGAAGCAATGCTCTTTGTCTGCCAATGTTTGGAGGAGGTGCCTTTACAAGCTCTGGTTGCTGTGCCTGGCTAATGCTGCAGGTAGGACCCACAAAGGACTGGGAGACAGGGAAGGGCCTTCTCTTATCCTAATCTCTCCAGTTCTGAAAAAGAGTCATCTGACATATTCATGGGTCTGTTAAAATCCCAGCTAAAGCCACATCTACGAGGCAGTGTGGAAACTGCACCCTTCCTTCCCATACAACAGTTATTGCAACTGAGTGTTAACTCTGAAGCCCAATGATCTGTTTCTGAGGATGAGCTCACTGGTTTGCAGCGAAGAGTTTTCCTGCAGTGTGGGTGGGCACTGAGATTAAGGGTAGGTCATAAACGAAATACAAAGTTATCTCATGTCAGTTCCCAATTTAACAGACAAAAACTTGATCTTTTACAATAAAAGGCCAAATATGAATTTTAAATAAGTGGGTTTCCCTGTACCCCAGTGAGGGCTTATAGCCGGTAATTATACGCCATTCTTCCTCTCATCTTTATCGCCAAGGAAATTGACATTTATTTCTTGACCGCAGGGGTCTGCCAGCTACTGCTGACTCTTCCTCACACACTGACCTGATGCGAAAGAGGAGCACCAGTTCAGAAATACTACTGGAGGGCTGTAGGACTACCAGTCGTCAGCTCTGATTTAGAGTCTTAAGCAACGAGCTGTTGAAGGTGGTGAAGGTAGACTGAGTAGCACAACATATTTAATCCTCTTCTTATCTCCTTTCCTATGGGGCTGTTGCTGACCACCATGGAGACAAGATTTTGGGCCAAAGAGGGGCTTTCATATCCAGCATGATGTTACCATGCTCACACGTAGAAGCTCACAGAAAGAAGTTCAAAGTTTCAAGCTTGATGGACTCCTTCCTTGTCTACTTCTGGGATATTATTATTATACACCTACAACTCCCTTCATCTAATTCTAAGGGAAGTTGATTAATTCACTTTTGCTGAATCATTCAAGTTGGAATAGAATAGAATCATGAAGGCTGGAAAAGACCTGAAGGATCATCAAGTCCAACCGTCAACCCACACCACCTAACTCACTAACCCATGTCCCGAAGCACCACATCTACACATTTCTTGAACCCCTCCAGGGACGGTGACTCCACCGCTTCCCTGGGCAGCCTGTTCCAATGCCTGATCACTCTTGCAGTGAATATTTTTTTTCTGATATCCAGCCCAAAAATCCCCTGGCACAACTGACTTATATTACCACCAGATAAGCTGCCTGTAGAGTCAGCCAGCAAACAACAAACCCAGCCATTAGGTTCCTCCCCATCTCCCCTTCCCATTTCTGACCCTTAGGTTCCTCCCCATCTCCCCTTCCCATTTCCGACCCTCTGTTGTTTTTTTGTTTTTTTTTTTGGAATGACCTGCTCATTTCCCATACAGCCGTGGCTTGGGACTCTGCAGGCGTTAAATCTCCAAGTGAGCACCGAGCAGTAGGAACAGATGAATGTTTAGGAAACAACGATTCTATTTTCATGCAAATGTCCTTAGCGATAACAAAGAAATGAAGAGCAATATCCAGTATATTGGAGGCGCTGGCAGAACTGTTTCTAAGTAGACTGTTTTTCAAAGTTTTCCATTAGAAACTCGCTCCTTAAATACTCTCTGTGCACAGAGCTCTTCCCCACCTGAGGAGCCCCAGCCTGATCCATATGCATGATGGATCTCCTCGCAAGAGATGCAATCTGCAGATCTGTATCTCATTTGCACTCGCTGTGGTCCAGCGAGGAGGCAGCACTAGGCAAAAGCACGCCGCGGATTGTTCCTGAACACCAAATGGAACAGAATACCTTTGGAATAAAGCAAGCCAGTTACTGAGATCTGGCAAAACAAGGGTGAAATTGAGGCTAAATGTGGTATTTTGTCTTTCATCAGCCTGTGAACCTTCGCAGAGCTGACTGCTCAGTAAAGAGGTTTTTACCCCACTTTGAGACTATTCCCCCCCCCAAAGCAGCTCCAAAACCAGATATATACAGTAGGGTGAGCATTGCCTAACCTGCTTTGCAGAAAACCCAAAACCAAGAAGGTTTCAGGTATTATAGGAGTCCTTATAAGGCAGACCATCTAGGGCTATGTGTGCAGGGAAACATAAGTTCAGACATTTCCTGTGGCAAGGGAAAAAATCAGTTTATTCCCCATTCTTTCAATTGCTTTGGTCACTTGAAGGGTCTTGGTTTCATGGACTTGAAGCAGCCACCACATCATCTGAAACACTGAAGTGCCCATCGGTCATTGTGAATCATCTCTGTCACTACTCAGTCCCTCACACAGGAGCAGGTAAGACCTTGGAACTGGAGGAACTTGAACAAAGAACCACTCCACATTTTTTTTGTGCAGTGATAACAATAAAAAGGTCCTTTGATTCTGCATCAAAGCAGCTATTTGTGGGGTTTTGACCAGAAATTACATCTATCACAGAGGTTTCACTGATGTGTTATATTTATTTGCACTATTGCAGCCCTCAGCCTGACATCTCACCCTATTCCTCAAGGGCAGGACAGCTGCAGTTCCCCACAGTATTTTGAGAGAGGACATTGCTGCACTCATATCCTTATTTTTTTCTTGTATTTTTTACATTTAAAAGACGTTGACCTGGAAGTTTTGATGTCAGTGTGATTGATGTGACTGAGGATGCTCTCCTCATTTACACCCTTGGCATGGGATGGTCAGAACATGGCACAGGGGAAAAAAAAAAAATGAAGAAGAAGAACAAAAAAAAGAAACATAGAGAAGGGACTTCTCAAGTCTTAATTGCACCCTGAAAGCTCCTATTTGTGTCTGCAGCAAGGAAACACCTATGTGAATGCAGCCAGCCAACCTGCATTTCTCAAAGGTGGTGTCTCCTGTAGGGAATTTGCACCTAGCAAATTTTGACCTCATCCAAAAGAAAGCCTAAAGAGCTCTTCACCTCCCCTGGAAACTTCCGTAGAGACCTTGTGTCGGAGCAGAACACTGCTCCATCCACTAGTGAAGCTTCCCTAGTCTGCATCTTGCACAGCAAGAGGCCAGGATGATTTCCCAGTGGTGGGTGTGACACCCTGGGGGCTATGAGATCATTTTCAATGTAAATGTGACCTCATCACGATTGCTTGCATTAAGGACCACTGTGCTTTGCAAGTCATCCTAATAAATTCACTTATCTGCCGAAGAAGAGAGAGCCATCCGTCCTGAATA
>NW_010128617.1:0-290 GCF_000699245.1 Pterocles gutturalis | reverse complement strand
CCACAAATCTGGTCTTTGACATCCACTCCGGGAAAATCCTTCTGCCCATGGCGTGTGCTTGGCTAGGGAACTCCCTGTTGTAAGATAATTTTAGACAGAGACTATTAGAAGTAAGGAACCTACAACCAGCCTACATGAATTAAGTCCTGTAGATTAAATTAATTCCCAGTTAAGGCTACAACCCAAAAATGTCAGAAAACCCTTTTTTGGAAGTAGCTGTTCCTTGATGTATGAGGACAGAAACATAACAAAAAGGTCCTTTTTGTTTTTATAAATAATTAAAAAATATT
>NW_010128616.1:41313-47860 GCF_000699245.1 Pterocles gutturalis | reverse complement strand
TCATGAGTTGTGGAGTTTTTCCGCTTCATGCCTAGTTTTCTACTAGATTTATACTGAATTATTCTAATGTGGAAAAATATATAACTGAAGTGTATTTTCATACAAATCTCTATATAAAGCGATTTTACAAAGGCTACAAAGTGCTAATGGTGACTTCATGTATTATTTATGTATCATGGATAAGTCCTGATACAAAGGGTACATTCACGACCAACACTGGCAGTCTTTGAATAGCTACTTAATTGACAGTATTTAGAGGTGTGTTCTGAACTGAATAGACCTGGATCTAAGATGGACTATCTGTCAGAAAATGTCATTCTTTGGAGCTGCATCTTTTTCTATAGAGCACTTCTTTTTCCTTTTCTCATACAGGATTGTTCTGACTATGCTAATCCTTATGAAAATACAAACAGCAACAGAATCCAATAAGGAGGAATATTCAGCTTCATAATTTATCAGTGTTTTTATTTTATTTCTTTTTTTTTTTTTTTTTTTTTTTTTTTTGTTTTTACGAAATTCACAACAGCTCCCTACATCAAAAAGGGCTACATAGGAGCACTGGAAAATTGCCTGACACATAAAAAGATCTAGAAAGCCTTTAGAAATGCTTATGCTGAAGAGGAAGAGCACAGCCGTATGGAAGGGTGACGACGTGAAAGTTCTGCATGCAGTTGCAGACAAAGGGAGGATTAGGTGGTTCAAGATTTGTTTCCTTTACCCTGCCGTGGTGCTTACCTCTCCATTTTCCTTGCATTGGTCTCTCAAGTTTTTCCCTTCTCAGATCTCCTCTTGTTTCCTCCACCCTTCACCTTTTCTGTGTACTGAACTACTGAAAACAAAGTTGTAACCAGTGATTCATTGAAATTTCTCTTCTGTTTCAGCATGCATATGACTAAGAAGGCATTAAAAGATATTTTGACCCCTGTAAGGCTCCGTGGGACACATACCTACTAGGCGAACTGCTGTGGGGTGAGACTGGCACGCCTTGGATACACTGGGTCAGAAATGAGCATTACCACCATGCCAAAGTCTACTTCCTGGAGAAGATCTTTACGATGAGAAGATCCGGTAATTATGTCAACTGTTGCATCACCTGGTACTTGTCCTGGAGTCCCTGTGTGAACTGCTGCCATAAAATACTGAATTTCTTAAAGAAGCACTCATGTGAACATAGACATATATGCAGCATGGCTTTATTACACAGAAGATGAAAAAAAACCGCCAAGGTCTGAAGAACCATGTAAGCTCAGCAGAAGTAACCATTGCTGTCGAAGGCAAGGTGTTCCGTGCTTTGTGGGACTGGGAACGGCTGAACTGGTAAACTTTGTGCATGGGTATAGGCTTGCTTCTGTGCCCAGTGTCCAGTTTCTTTGGGGGCACATTCATCACCATTCAGTGACTGAATGTTGCATGCAAAAAAAGATGTTCAAATATTGCAGAAGAAGAGGGACAGGACTTAGCGACCAGACCTGTATGAAAATTCTCCCTTGTTTGGAGACACCATCTTTCTGTCACTCCTGGGGGATCTGGAGATAGGGTGCTTTTCCCTTGTCTTAGGGCAGTAAATGCAGCTGCTGGGATAAGGCTGGCCGAAGGGGCCCTCCACTGGTAAGAGAGGAAAAAAAGAAAAAAGGCCAGAGAGAATGGCATTGGTTCCAAATGCAGCGTGGACAGCATCCATCAGCTGGCCTGTCCATAGCCAAGTTGTCTCTGTGTCATGGGCACCAGGAGGAGGTTAAAAAGTCTTATTCCCTGAGCTTCTCTGATATCTGAACAAACTCAAGTTAGTCACTTTGCTTCCATTTCTCCAGACTATACTTACTGTTGGAAAGACTTTATCCAAGGGGATGCTGATGATGATTCCTGGACAGTCAGATTTCAATCAGAGATAACTAAGAATCGTTTGAAGCTCAAGGATGTCTTCGAGGTTAGTAGACTCTGAGGGATGGGGGGAACCACATGAAATTATTTGCAGTCTGGAATCACTGGACTGTAAAGAGGAGGAAAGAAGTTGTTCATATCTATCTGGAGTTTAAAGAGTGCTGCACCATGCTTTTGGAAAAAGTGATGTAGTAAAATCATAGGAACTGTCCTGTCCCACTGGGAGAAAAGCACTGTGGATTTTTTTCCATCATATTACTAAGAAAAGGTGAAGAGTCCATCATTTCTCCTTCATGCTCCAGAGTGGGAAATCTCTTGATTATCAGCTGAAACTCCAGTCTCATCCCAGAAACTCTCCACCAGATTCCTTTCTAATCTGATTGATCCTGGCTCCTAGGCTTGGGTCTGTTCCACTCCCTTTTTCTGAGTACACTGGTTTAGGCCCTGGCTAGCAAGGCTCCTTCCTTTCTGGCTGCTTTACCTTGCTTGACTCAACTCCTCATCCCTCAGGGAGTACCTGGTGCCTGCTGTGCCCTGGCAGTGTCTGGCAAAGGCTGCTGCGACTTGGTCACAGGAAACAGTGGCTCTGGACAACTGGTCAGTTGTCCACATTCTGCTTATCTATAATACTATGATGACATTTTATTTCAAGTCATTCTTTTTGAGTCACATTTGTTTAGCAAATGAGTCTGTGGTAAAACTGTAAGCAAGAAGAGACCTTACATTCAGCTCAGTTCTCCCAGGGGTGTCTGTGTGGGAGAAGGAGGAAATGAAAGACAGAGTGCTCTATCTAAACTAACAGTAAAAATAAACATACCGAATGAGACCTGATAGGCCAAATATCAATGATGCAGCTGAGCAATATTGCTCAATAGTAACTTAGAAATCAGAAGCCATCTCTCTTGAACTGTCAGAGACAAAAACCAAGTGATGAAACAGGAGAATACTCTTGTTGCTGTCATAGCTGGCTGGAGCACTGCCATTTAACCATGTGCCACGTGCATGTGAGGCTGGGAAAAAGAGCTGGGAGCTCAGGGATGATGTTCTGTATCTAGATGTTTTGTAGTTCTCCTTTACACAGAAACAGAAAGGCCTGAATCCAGTCCCAGGTGGAACCTCTATGGTCACTGCTGGTCTTTTATGCACTGTGGTCTTTCTGTTCCCTGCTTGAGCCATGTGACATTTTAGTTTTCTGTGGACTGATATTTGTGCTTAAACTCAGTCATTTAGAGGTTATGGGTGATAGGTAGTGTAAGACCTCACCCAGCACCCCATGCTGGCTGAGGCTCAGATCTGTCAGGCACTGGAGGGTTTGGAGCTGTATCACTGTTTTGGCCTGAACTTTTCCTTCAGCAGATCAGAGCTCCTATGCCAGCATGCTCTGTATGTGCCACCCCACCCATGCATCTGGATGATGTGGCTCTGAACAGACACAGCTAGCAGCCAGAGCTTTATCTCCCCACAGTGGTTTTGGGAGCCTGGCTCAGCTCTGCTTCCTGATCTGCAGCCCCAGAGATGTGATGCAGAGCCACAGTGCTTTGCACTGGCATTACCTTGTTTGCGCTGCATCCGTTGCTACCTTGCTCCGGTTAAACCAAGAGCAGTTTTCCTGACAACTGATGTCTCTGTTCATGTATGCATCCTTGAGCCTCAGCCAAAGAGGTGGGAGGCAGAGTGTCACAACTTAAGTGTCTCTGACGAAGGTGGATTGGGGACTGGGCAGCGGGCTGTGGCAAAGGAAGTGCAGACAGGTATGTTCCCCATCCTGCTGCTCTGCCTGTCCTACAAACCAAGCAGTAAATGGTAGCCTTCAAATCTGCAGTCTGTGTTAACTGTAGTAGTGAGATCTGGCAGGGCTTCCCTGTCAGCATCATGTATGACTTCTCTAAGACAAGACAGGAAAATTGTGACAGGGCCGCTTGCTGAGATGTGGTCTCATAATTCCCTCGTCTTTCAACTACCATCTGGATTATTGGTCTACCCCATAGTGAGATTTTCCATAGCAGCATCCTGATCAGCGAATGCCTAATCCATAGGACCAAGGCCAAGACTATTTGGGTAGCTGGAAATTATTTTCAGGCCACTTTCAGACCTGGACCTGATGAGTTGACCCCATTGGGTGTGCCCATCTGGGTCAACCATGACAGCTCAGCTGGATTTTTGGGTGTATGGTCTTCCCTTCCACCCTCACAGTTCCCTGATACATCTTGATTTTCATCTCATTTATTTCCCACTTCTGCCATCTGCTGATCAGAAATACTGTTTAGCCCCGTATCCACCTTTTAATCCCTCACTTCTCTTAAAATCTATTCAGATGCAATTAACACAATCCATAAGCCACACTGTACAGGTGTGGGTCCTCCTTGTACTACTGACTGGCCTAAGCAACACAGCTTCAGACTGGGAAAAGGTAGCTGGGACCCACTGCTTCATCTGCATTCCCTAAATCTTTTCCCTTGAAGGGCTGTCTCACAGCTGTACCAGGTGTCCCCTGGACCTGCACCACGTGCCATGACTGTTCAAGTTCAAAGCTATCAAGACTACCTGTAGATGGTCCCCTGGAGACTGTCCTGCCTGGGCTATGAGGAGTATCACAAAGCACTTATTGGTGCTTAAGCACACAGGTTCCTATCTCACAGTCCTGCTCCACACCATTGACAGAAAGAAGTGGAGTGAGTGGTGATTTTGCAGCAGAAGCAGCCCTGAAGGCAGAAGTTGTGTTGTCACTGTGCTGCCTGATAATGTGCTATGACTAGCCTTCTCCTTCAGAAAGGGTCCTGCCAGTGCCTTAATGTTCACTTTTGTTTGTTCTGCCCTTGCAGGAAACTGGATGTTTTTTGACAATTGAATATTGAGGGCTGGCCTCGGAGAATAAAAATAAATCACTTCCCTAGCTTCACAATCCCAAGTCAGACTTGGAGTTGAGGAAGGCAATGGCTTTATCCTCAGGGAGAGCACACTCCTGGACGATGGCTTACCAGGGATCCATTTCTGCAGCTTGCATCAGGCCACAAAATAACTGTGTCACAAAACCAGAGGAAACTAAGTGACAAAGACTGACTCAGCACAGTCATCTCTAGCTAAGCCATATGAAGGATTCATTTGTAATCCCTTTGCAAGACATTTTTTTGTGTGTCAGTCAGAGAAAAACTTCTCACTAGCAACTAGCATTGTTTCACTCATTTTTCATATTAAATGGAAATATTTTCTGCTGCATCTTGTGTGAGTTTACAGAACAGATCATAGGTGCCCAGTTCATAATGTTGAGTGGATTTCTCAGGGCACTGAAAAAAGCCTCTTCTTTTTACATCAAGGAACTGACCTGCCATGATCAATAGCTTCTGCAGATAAACACCAGCTGGCTCAGGTCTTGCTCACAGGGTGCCCACATGAGTATGGAGCTCTTCTCGGTTGTGAAGATTCATAAGCATAGTGTGTTCCCCCACAACAACCTGTCCACTGCCATAGCTCTCTTGGATGCTGGGCAGCTTGCTTAGAGTTAGCCTTGAGAGTGTCTGCCCAGTCACTGACCACAGCTGTAGATGTGTCCTCACACACATTGAGGGTCTTCCTTGCTTATGTGAGGACCCAGGTTCAAGGGTATATGAGTGGTCCTTGGAACTCCACAGAATGGTCCCATGAAGGGAAACGGCAGTAACCATCACCACCTCCTGGAGATCCATAAAATCTCAAGCTTTTGCAGATGTCTTCTGTTTCCCTCACCACCTGGTTCTGTTCAACTTTCTGATGATACCTGGGTGCCAGAAAAGTTATCTGCCATGCCACAGCTATGTGACTTGATGCCATTTGTGTAGATGCTCTTTCTCTCTTGGTGCATTGGGGTGACTAGAGAAGAGTTGCTTTTCTATTCCGGGGCTAGTGGTAATAAAGAGGTATAATTTCTGTTCTGTACTGCAAAAAAAATGGCTCATCTGTTAATTCCAGCTTCTGGCAGGCAAACTTGTCTACACACCCCAGATACAATTCTGAATGGGACTCACCTTCTCTTGCAGTCTTTTGCTGCCACTAACTTGCCTTCAGTGTCACCCAGCGAGGTAGTTTTGTGTAAGAGCAAGTCACCATGAGGAAGTGTTCAGCTGAGTAATGTTACTAACGTCCAAAGTTCAGTCTTTGGGAATAGAAACTGAAACAAATGTAGGAGTAATAAAGTGACATCCACCACCCAAGAGGCAACAGACAAATCCAGAAATATCCATGGCTGCTGACACTGATAAAGGTGAATACACATATGTGAAAAGTAGGTCTATTTCTCCATATTGAGTGTAGATATTTACTGTAGTTGTATCTAAGGAACTAGTGAGCACAGACAAATGTGTGTGTTGACACATGAAGATACACAAGAGACACTTATGGATTTGTGTGTTATCTCTTTGAATGCATTACCGTACCTTGCGTGTTAAGGTCCAGCTTCAAAATATTAATAAAATTTTGTTAACCCTGATGTGGCATAGGCAGGAAGAATTCAAATTCTAAAAGACCTCTTAATGTGGAAAGAGATCTCAAAGGCAAGTAAGAATGGAGCAAATTAATTGACTTTTCACCTATTTTGTTTTTGATGCAATAAATAACTAGAAAATGCCTCTTAAAGAATCAGTGCAGGGAGCTGATCAGGTCTCTGTTGATGTGGAAGACTATTTTATTCCTG
>NW_010128616.1:31332-41282 GCF_000699245.1 Pterocles gutturalis | reverse complement strand
CCTGCTGAAACATAATTTCCCTGTATATATTTTGCAATTCCTCATCTTAAAGAGCTAAGAGCTCTGGAAAAGTGCCTTTAGTATGTTAATTCTAAGTAAATTAATTATTTTCTTCAATAAAATGAGGGTTCTTAGATCCTTAAGTTTGCTATGGGTGGACTTCTACGAAATAAATAACTAACCTTGATCACCTGGAATTGTTTTCATCTAGACCCTCAGCTGTAAAGGGACGAATGAGTCATACGGGCAAACTTCGTCACCACGAGAGACAAAATGTATACAATCAGGCAGGTCTGTGGTACCACCCCATAGGTGTTTCTTAGTCAGAAATAACACTGCTTTCTGCACTGATAGTTTCTTCCTTGGCACTGATATCTTTTCAGCTTTTGAAACAGTTTAATACTAAGAAAATAAAGAACCTTTGGCTGTGAAAATGTTTTTGTCTAGATTGATATTATGAGTAATAACAGGAAAATAGCTCAAGTTTTGCCTAGTAGAAGTGGTCTGGAACATACAAAAGGAGAAGAGATTTGGTTCTGCTCTTTGATTAGTCAGGGGAAAGCAGATTCCTTACTGCTGAAATCAGTGAAGTTAAACTTGAGTGAGATCATAGTACTTATGGTACTTTCATCACAGGTGGAAGATACAGCCAAATTACTTCAAGATAAATAATTTGCCTGGCCAACATCCAAGGGTGGTGTGCTTGCTGTATGCAATCAGGTGGAGCAGAAGTACTCTCTGGAAGAGTTGGTGCTCCAACAACTCTACCCAACATGCTGAAGTCAACTTCTTGGAAAATTGTTTCAAAGGCAATCCATCAGTTTTTTGCTTCATGACCTGGGTCCTATCTACTACCCTGTTGCAGAGAGCTGGCCAGAATCAAGACAACACTCAATATGAGTTAAGCTTCTTGTTCCCTTTATTCAGGATTCAGGGGGAATACATAGCATTCCAAGCCTTGCACGCGTTTGCTTTCTAACATGATTGGTTTGTTACCTGCGTGCACGCGGTGTGCACGTGGCAGCAGCCAGTGGTCGTTGGTTCTTGCCCTCTTGGCATGTGGTTCATATTTGCATACTCCTTTCTTCCCCATCCCATTGAGCCTTCCTCCCCCCTGCTGTTTACCAGTTCTTTTACTCTTTTCCTTTGCTGTTTTCGAGGAGAGTCCACGGACTCTCGGGCCTCTTTATCGAAGTTTGGATTGTGCACATACTGATGTCCCTGCTCACTGAGCCGTTCTTCCACACTACCCCCCATGGGAAATGCTGCAGAAGAACTCCGGAGTTCCTGGGGGTGCATCCCAATGTGACCTTGAAAATACGTGCAGCCAAGCTGTTCAAGCACCTGGATAGATATAACCAGCAAGGTCTCAGGAACGTGGCAATGAATGGAGTCGTTATACGTATCATAAATCTTGTAAGTAATCCAACTACTCTTTGGCTTTGTCTAGGTCTGGATTGAAAGTTCTGGGATAATAAGCACTCTCAGCAGTTATGCTTTCTAATAGTGGTGATGACTGGCATTAGGGAGGACTAGTCAGCACAAAAATGCCACTTCCTTCTGCTTTATTTCTTCCCCAATCCTATATAGCAGCAGGACCAGCATGGGCATTTCCTCTCACTTAATCCGAAGAAGGAGTTATTTCTTCCTCTAGCCATCCATGCCTCCTTTACATACGGTGAAAAATCCTGAGCGTAAGACAGAACCTGTCCCTCCTAGCATATCTATGCAGGTCAGCTTGCCATCTGCAGCAAGTAATTGATGTCCCTTGATAGGTGGAGAAGAGAAGGAGGTATATCTAAAGGAGACTTTCACATGATGCATCACAGAGGAAAATTGTGTCTTGTATGTCTTTTTTGTACATATATCTTGCTTGCCTGTTGATGTTTGGCTGTAAAAATAGTCCAGACGAGTAGCTCACAGAGAGGAATGTACACTGGAAGAGATGAATCTCACATACCTGTCTGGATACTTCCTAATGGAGTGTGCAGCTACAAAACCTACCAGGTCAATTGTAAACCTAAAGGACATTGCTTATCTTGGGGAACCTGTCTCTGGGATTATACCATCAGAGCACTGACAGAAGCTCTGGCCATCCTATCAACACTAAGATCAATATAAAGCTGATAAATGTTAGGGTGTTCACTCCGTGTTTTCCCTGATCATTGAGATAAATCAGACAGATTCATGACTGAAGCAACAAATTTATTGTCTTACCCAAAGGTGCTGTGATCAAGCACAAGGCTGCCAAAAGTTATGCCTGAGCAGCCCTGATTTCATGTGCCTCTCCCCATTTCAGTCCCTCCCAAAGAAGCAGCCTGCAACTCAGTGATTCCTTCTCACTTGTCCAACGTGCTTTGGCTTTATGCTCTGATGTGTTATCTGTGACAGGAGTTGCCCAAGCCACCATAGTGATCTCTCTCTCTCTGGCAATTCCCCTTTTTAGACATATTGCTATTTGTAGAGTTTTGCTTCCCCTTTCCACTAACTTATTTGTGTAGTTGCAAGTCATTGTTGGTCCCTTGCATGAATACCCACAGATAAATATCTTTCTCCTGCTCTTCACTGTTGTCTTACTAAGAAATAAGTGACTCACTGACATATTCATGAAGAAGGAACTGGGTGTGCCTTTTATCAAGAGTGACTGGATATCTCTCTTCTCAGATTACAGTTACTGGTGGAAAATATTTGTTGCATACCAGCATGGAGAAGATGATTATTTGCCCTGGAGCTTCACTTCATACATCTTTTTTAATTTGAGTGAGCTCTGTTATAGCCTTTTGGTTAGTAGGCACTTGAAGAAAATGCTGAGAGTGAAAAGTAATGCAAAATCCTAGGAAAAGGAGGTTTAGAGGATCCTGGCAATGGTGTTAGCAGAAACAATAGTAGGAAAAATAAGCACGGGCTTGATGCCGCATTAACAGAGGGACAAGCAGTCAAGGAATTGCCAAGGACTATGCTGCCACATTGTGCCTTTGTGGCCAGGAGTAGAGAAGAGATTTAGCAAAACTCTTGTTTTTTTTACTAAGGAAAGGGTAAATTATTTCAACCCTTTACATGGATTAGCTACACGTTAATGAGCTTGCATCTTACTGGAGCTATTTGATCCCAAAAGCTCATTCAGCTGTATAAACATGATTCAAGTACACTCTGTCTGCCTCTTAGGACAGGGCTACTGATTTTAGTTAAGTTTTGAGCAAGATCAAAAGCCTAGATGGGTGTATTCACTTTCAGGATCACAGCTTACACATAAGTGTATCATATAACTGAGATCTGCATTCACTATGACTTGCAGTCCATACAACTGCAGAATTTATTTGTATGGCCTGATATCCTACTATGGAAGAAAGAGAAGGTGGTCTACTGAACAGGAGAGAAGACCAGGACGGGAGTTAACTTCCTGGCTCCCCTCACACCCTTTGTGGGGGAAGCCGGTTCTTGCTTGAACTGGTCCCTATATGTAGAATGGGAGCTAGCAGAATGCATGTCAGGAGATAGAGGATGCACAGAAATACGTAATACATAAGACAGGAACTTAAAGTCTAGAAGGAGAAAAACTAACCTGTTTGTAGGATGCTATAAATGCCTTGTTTTATTTCTGATAGAGAAAAATGTACAGAGGTCTTTTAATACCTCAGGACCTGACCTTTCTTATTCTGTTTGAATAAGACATTCAGGTGACAGGATACGCATTATCCGGTCAGTCAGCTGATCTAACAAAATAGTTAATGCAATGTAAGAGTTTAGGAGATACTTTTCCCTTGGCTTTCTGCCTTCCTGAGTCTCCTAATGCCTGAGATGATTAAATAATTAGCAGCTTGTGCACAACCAAATGCATAGCGGGATGCTTACTAGGGAGCTGAACAGAGCTGTCTGCTAAATGCTTGTGAGTACTGACAAACTGCAGCCGACTCGGCACAGTTCCCTGGACAGCAGCACGAGGCAAATATGGCCTTCAGGTCTTGGTTTTAAAGAGACAGCTAACAAGTGATCTGTCCCTCTGTGCCCCTGGCAACCTTGTTGATTACTGCAGAATCCTGGTGGCTAGAAAGCTTACACTGATACACTCATCCTGAAAGTCAGGCACTTGCTCCACTGCTTTGCTGTGTCACCAAACTGAAGGTGAATAGGGCCCATTGTCAGTAGTTCTGACTAACCACCAGTAGTCCACAGAAGGAATGGGAAGGTCTATGTGCTCAGCCCTTGTGAACACCCAGTCCCATTGCACTAATTGTGCATGCTCAGATAATTCTCATCAACCATTACCAATTGACTCAATTCTTGGGGCAGACCGAGACCCCCTGAGCGCAGAGGTGTAAGGAGGAGAGATAATTTCAGGCACATGCTTTGGAGAAATACAGACCATTGTGTCCAGTCCTGGCCTCCCTGGCACAAGAAAGACACTGAGGAACTGGAGAGGTTTTGATGGAGTACCACTGCAAGGATCAGGGTGCTGGAGCACTTACCCTACAAGGAGAGGCTGAGGGAAATGGCTTTGTGAGACCTAAAAAAAATAAGGCTAATTGGGATCTAACTGCAGTTTTCCACTACATAAAGGCAGCAAAGTCAGAGCCAGACTCTCCTGAAAGCTGCACGGAGGGAAAATGAGGCAACAGGCACAAGCTGCAACAAGGGAAATTCCAAGTGGACAGAAGGAAAAAGTCACTCCCAGCAGTGGTGCTATACTGGAACAGATGCCCAGAAAATATCAGACCTCCATCCCTGGAGACAACTGAGAACTTTGCTCTGAGCTGCCAGATCCAGCTTAAGAGTTAGCCATACTGCAAACACATTGTTGGACTAGAGACCTCTAGAGGGCCTTTTTAATCCCCAAAATTCTGCCTTTCCACAGAACCTATCTCCACTTTCCCTGGATTCAGCTATGCAATCTGACACCTTTTAAATGTTTCTGAGTGGTCTGTCTTTCTAGGGGGGGTTTACAGTGCACAGTAAATTCCAAGGTGCTACTCTGTTGTCTGGAAAGCTGTGTCCCAAGGGAGGTTATCTGACCTTCTGAAGGTGGATCAGAGCGATCTCTTGGACTAGATGCTGTATTTTCAAACTCTGGGTCATGTTGAAGGGACAACTTGAGCTTTTGGCATCTAATTTTTAATGTCCATGTTTCTTTCTTCCTGCTAGGGTCTTCCTCCATTGCTGGCAGACTTTGAATACTAACAAGCATCAGCAGCATGCTTTCAAGCTCACATTGTGCGTCATAATGTTATTTACAAGACTGGAAAAGGCATCCCTGGCAGTCTTCCTCATTACAGCCTTGAACTGTGAGCTTCATACTGTCACCAGAGAAGACTCTTATCACTGGCTGGGGCATTGCTGGACACAGCAGAAGGAGTACATGAGAAACCATCAGGAAGTTCAGATGGTGCAGCCAGTGCTCTGGGTCTTTACAAGGCTTCCTGAGAGTCCATTGGCGACCATACCCCAGGATCAGGTGTTTCATGTCTGCTGATTCTGCAGCCAGATTCTGTGAGTACCCTCTTGAGAGGCCACATTTTTCCTACTTTGATCTGTTCCAAAGAAATAATCAGAGTAATGCATTCTGGTTTTGAGAATTTCTTATTAAGATCACTTTTATGGCTATGTGTGTATGTTTCAGAAAATACTTCACGCTATTTGTATTTATGTAATATTATTATTATGTTACTGCTTTTATTATAATATAATACAATTAATTTACCAAGGATTATATTGCTTCATTTTAAGGTTTTATTCTCCCTGTTTTTATGATCGTAGAAACAGCAGGATAAAAGGGAAAATGTCAGCTCTCTGGAAACTTTGCTTTTCTTGGAAAAGCACTTCTTCCACACTGGAGTCCCAGCTGTTCACTGCAAACTGGGAGAACACAGTTAAAAAGCCTGCTTTTCCAACTGGAAGCACTGAGAAGAATGGTGAGGTAGGAGATACTGAAAGCTCTGAGCTATCTCTACAAGCAGAAGTCAAAAAGAAGATACTGGTGTTTTGGGCCTTGCAGCAGTTTTCAGTTTGTCCTGCAAATAACGCAAAACATCTGAATGAATCATGTTGGAAACAGCTTGTTTCATGATTTCCAACCCCTCCAAGCAGGAAGCCCACTGTGTGATGTCACTGGGGAATGTGCTGCTACTGGAGTCTGCAATATGCAGGCACAAAGGAGTATGTGAAGAGCAAGGCAGGGGCTGGTGGGAACCATGCCTGTCTCTTCTAGTTGATTTATGTTTATAGCATCCTTTGGCCATGCCACCGTCTCCAGATTTTTAGGAGACAATCAAGACAGGCAGAAAAGTTGCAGGCTGAGGCAGCAGCTCCAGCCCCTGCTGCCTGAGAGAGTACCTAAAGCTGGCTGGAGAGTGTCTCCTGTATTAACTGAATAAAATTACTCCAAGCAATGTATAGTGTGGCTGAAGTTTTCTTGTGCCTGTCCAGGTCCTCAGGCTGGATGCCACATGCCTCCTTTCTGGCCATTCTAGTGTTAATTCTTTGTTTTCTTAGGGAGAAATCAAATCACTTGATGGACATGTGGTTGAGTACACTGGGGTCCATAACCATTCAGCACCATGATTTATAAGTTACTGGTCTGCTGTGGAATGCGGTAACTGGATTTGAGCCTGATCAGCACATATATCTTCAAACATCTTCATTTGTGTCTTGCTTTGAAACTTCATTATGCTACAGAATTTAGCTGAGTCTCATCTGAGAATCTAGAAAGTACAACAGCACAAAGCTATACAACAGTGTGTAGTGTCCATGGTGAGCACAAAATGGAAACCTTAAGTGTTAAGAAAATCCGCAAGACTTGAAGACCCATTCATGTCTCTTGCCATTATACTTCAGCATCCTAGAATATTGCTCATAGCTTAGCATCGCACAGAGAAGGCTTTATCCATAGCAGTGTGGAAATTACTGACATATTGCTAGTTCACCTGATATAAGATAAAAATGTTGCCAGATGTTGCTATGTTTCTGTACCTTAGAATAAACATGCAGTCAGACTTTGACCTTGGAAAGGTCAGCGTACCTAAAACTCCAACTCTCTGGCAGAAGATGGCAGGTTGGATGGCCCAGGTCTTTGGAGTAGGAAGATGACATTGCCCGCAGATTAAATGAGATGTGAATTTGAATTTGGAGGGGAAGGTGGGTTGATGGGAGGGATTTTGTTTAAGACCCAAGAAAGAAAACAGGAACCTTCTGTAAGCATCAGTAGGTGAAGGGGATTAGAAGCTAGGGCTGTTTCAACCACATTGTTCTACACGAGAAAGGACCGGTAGTCCAGGAAGGAATAATATACACCAGCCCAAAGTTGATCTTGGTCCTATAACAGCAATATGGTGACCTGCTCCAAATTTATTATTTTTTCCTGCAATATCATCTGATGGTGAGTACAGACCCTGCTGTGAATCCTCCAACTTTGTTCCTGACAGTCCAAGGCCCACCTCAGTGAACTGTTGCCACAAAATAGTTTTTCTGCAGGCAAGGTACGGGACAGTGCCCTTACTGCAGGATGGAGGGGTTATTCCTGGCACACCAAGAGGTACCCTATTCGTGCTTTGAATTTCAGCTAATACTCATCTGTTTAGCCCAAGGCCAGAGAGCCTTGGATGAGGTGGGGTGGTGGCCAAGAGAGAAAAGCAAGGGAGAAATCAGGATATACAGCTGAACAACAGAAGACAAAATGATTGATGAATGAAGAAGAAAATGAGATCCCACTAGGCTCTTTAATTTCAGTTAACATGGGTCTCCACAGCATTACCCAATGCAGCTTCTCAGACAGGTAGTGCAGCGGGTGTAATTCTCTTCAGGTTGTAATGCCTTTGGGATTAATAACAGTAGGTCAGCACTAGCAAGAATATGAGATGGGTATGCAAGCTGATGATTTTTGAACACACATCCTGGAAGCTGTTGGGCCTACTCCTGTTCCATCATCCTAGCTCAAAGCAATATTGGCAAGTGTCCACCTCCTCAGGAGGCAGTGGGGCCTGCACAGAGATGTGCTGGTTTACGTCCCCTTTCAGCTCCCTATAGTTACAGTTTTTACTTTCTGACTCTTATTCCCCCCAAAAAATGCTTTAATTTGTTGTCCCCTGTAATTATCTGGTTTTCTGTCCAGCTTCTTGTTTGCTTGTTCCTCCTTCTCAGAATGGCTCATCAGTCCTGCTAGAAGTCCCAAAATAGAAACACAGCAACAACGGGTTCCTGAAAGTGAAATACTAGGGAAGGAAGAGAAGCACAAAGTGAGTAGATGTAATACTTCTCACCTGAAATACTCCCAGGCTCCAGCTCTCTCCAGCTCTTCCTAGGCCAAGTGTAGTTTCTGAGTATTCAATAGCCCTTTCCGAAGCATAAGCAGCTACACTGCTGTTCTGGGAGAGGAAATGAAGCAGGATCTTAGAGACAGCTGAAACCAGAGACAGCATTTTATGGAGGCTGTAACAACTCCAGCTGCAGTGTGATCAGGGTCCTGTGGCCCTGCCCTACTACAAGTGAGTGTGGGTCGGAGAGGTGAACCAGAGATGTGCCCATTTGCTCAGCAGCAATCCTAGTCCATTAGGCAAGAACTTTGCAGTGGTGAAGGTCCTGTAATGTGTAGGACTATCACTAAGGGAGCAAGAGGACACCTGATAAATCAGGAATGGTGAACAGGCAGCATGAGTGATGCTGCCGTACTCTTAATTGAGCCTGGACTCTGAAGTGAGCAGTGTCCATGCCTCCCCGAGTCACATCTGGCTAGGGATAGTCTTGCTACAGCTGAGAACTAGGGCATAACGATGCAGAGACCTCTGGCATCCCCATCCCTGTCATGGGTCACAGTTCTGCTACTGCTAGTGTCAGCTCCGGGCATTACCAAACCATTTAGCTGCACAGAAGTGCCTGGATTAATGGAAGTGCATGGACTCATTTTTATGAATTAGCCAGTGTGCACGGTTCTTCATGAAAGGCTCAGCCCTTTCCCACTGAAGGTAGGAGGATGAACTTTCTCTGGTCCATTTGGAAGCTTGCCAGTTAAAAGTCAGCCCAGTGAAGTTTTTTTACACCAGTTTGATCTGCCAGCATGAACTTGCAATGTGCTGTATCCCTGATGTGCTCCTACTGGCATGTGAGGGCCTAGAGGTGGGTCTACCACACTACTGGCCTATAGAGGTAACCACAGAAGAGAGCCGCTCCACTCTCGTCTTCTTCTGGCCCTCTGGACTGGTAAAAACATTGTTCCAGCTTGTAGAGTAGGCTAGTTCTTAACTGTGATTAATAACAAGATTATGGCATGAAGACATCAACATCCTCCCTGCCTGGAACCTGAGTGCCACCTAAACTCTTCCATCTGAGGAAACAGGCCCCTTGTAGGCAGGAAGTTTACCTCTCTCAATATTAGCCCTGCACCTTTGAAAGTCACATCAGTCCTCCAACTGGTATGCTTAATAATTATAACGACAACAGAAGCAACAATGGTGTTTTAGCTATATCTGTGCTGGTTTTGCTGGTATAGAGTTCATTTTCTTCATAGTGGCTAGTATGGTGTGATGTTTTGAATTTGTGATGAAAACAGTGTTGATAATACAGGAATGTTTTTGTTATTGCTGAGCAGTGCTTAAATGGAGTCAAGGTCTTTTTGGCTTCTCAAAGCACCCTACCAGTGAGTAGGCTTGGGGCACACAAGAAGTTGGGAGGGGGCACAGCTGGGACAGCTGACCCCAAATGACCATAGGGGCATCTCATACCATTATGATGTCATGCTCAGTATATAAAGCTGAGGGAAGAAGAAGAAAGGAAGGGGAGAACGTTCAGAGTTATGGCTTTTGTCTTCCCAATTAATGGTTCTGTGTGAGGGAGCCCTGCTTTCCTGGAGATGGCTGAACACCTGCCTGCTGATGGGAAGTAGTGACTGAATACCTTGTTTTGCTTTGCTTGCAGGCATGGCTTTTGCTTTACCTATTAAACTGGTTTTGTCTCAACCCACGAGT
>NW_010128616.1:1082-31288 GCF_000699245.1 Pterocles gutturalis | reverse complement strand
TCAGGGGGAGTGAGTGAGTGGCTGTGTGGTGCTTTTTTTTGCTGGCTGGGGTTAAACCATGACAATATTTTATGTGGGTTTGGAAGCCTGAAGGGAAACCTGCCTATCGCAAAAGTGTATGAGAGTTTTAAAAGCCAAAGGCAGCCTTCAAAATTCTCCCCATACTTTGACACATACCCTTCTGCTCTGACCTCTGCTCTTGCAGCTTCCCACTTTCTCCTTCCCCTTCAAATGCTCTGCTTATCCCTGCTGGCGTTGTCAGAACAAATGGTCTCTTCTGTGTCAAACCCCTCTGTGTTTCTTCTGTGAACCCAATCTCGTTTCCATTGCCATGAGTATTTAATACATATGTGATTAAATAATTAAATTTCTGCTCACAGAAACACCAAGGGATCAGCACCAGGGATGGGAGAAAAAAACAAACTACTTGAGCTAGAGGACAATGTTGGACATCATTATAACTAGGGTAAAAATCCCTGAAGGAGCAAGTAGCAGGGGACTGGACTCCATGACCCTGAAGCCCATTTCTCTCCTGGTTTCCAAGTACCCACATGTAGGAGAGGGAGAAAGAACAAGCAGAGGGAGACATGCTTTGAAAATCCCCCTTGTATTTCTAAGGGTCTGGAGTGTGTCTTTGCTTTGTTTAACGGTAATCTGTTTCTTATTGTTGCAATCTGATGTCCAAGGACGCTGTTCACTGACCTGGAGTAATGCTGTGTGCAGCTTTGGGAATGATGTCAGTGTCCTGTTCTTCAATGGGCATGTTCTGGGGGTTGTTGAAAGCCAGACTCCTGGAGCCATTTCCAGCAAGGAACAACATCCCTTCAGCCAACGCCCTTGTAAAGGGTGCCAAACACCCTTGTGCATCAGGAGATGGCAGCCGTGCCCGGTTTTCCACATTACCAATAACCATCCCATCCCCTGTTTACCCTGTTTATTTCCCCCATTATCAAAGACCGATCTTGTAGGTTGCTCTGCTGCGGAGTTGGAGCTTTCGCAGAGCAAGTGGTCTCTGTATTCCAGACCCCAGGGTGATAAAGCGCCTGTCAGTTATAAGACTGGATGTGTCCTGAGGGTCCAGTTGCCAAAAGGTCACACAGATGGCTGCAGGCAGAGACACACAGGATGATGTTCAGCCAGGATGAAGGAGCTACCCCGAGCCCATGAGCAGGATGGTTTTCAGCAGTCCCCTGGGTCTCATGAAGGTGTGCTTACAATAATGGTGTATAAACCTTGAGCGTGGAAAAAGCACCCGGAACATTACACACCCAGTCACGGGTGCAGACCTGGCAAAATCTCACATCTGTGCCAGATTTGCTGGGAAATCTTTAGTATCCTGTCATTAATTGTGGCTGTAGCCCTGAGGGTGCGAGTAACAAGAGAATGGGGAGGCGGGCACGCTTGTGGAAAGCAAGTCTTGGGGTGGCAGCTGTACAGCTATTCGGATGCGCCTGTGCTTTGTTCATCGCTGCAAGCTGTGGGACGCTGAACCAAGTTTTCAGCTAGCACCATAGGCCCTGGCTCTGTCTGTTCACCACAGTCTCGGGAGGAAACACCCTCCCAGAAATCACAGGCCCTCATTTCCCACAGCTCAAGCAATGAGGTATATTTGAGGTGTGTGTGTATATATATATATATATATATATTATCTCAGGGCCTGAGGTATTTTTGCCACAGATGCCTTGAGGGTTTGCTTTTTCCCAGGTGCATATAAAGGAAGGAGACACCTAGAATAGCACAGCCACTATCTCCATAAGGGATAGGCTATAAACATAAGTGGTACTCAAGAGTATATAAGCAGTAGTAAAATGTTCCCTATGTACAGTCTAACAAAGCAAGTAAAAAAATCTTCACTTGAAAAAGTGTTACTACAAAACAGTTATCCTCCAGGGAGTTATTCTTGGCAGAGACACCTAATGTGTTTGAGGTTGAATTAATTAATCATGCCAATTCAAAGAATACCTTGTAACAAATAATAGGAACCGGTATTTGAGAACAGAAAAAGTGTGGTTAAAATGAATCTCTATAGTAGAAGAATGACATGGATTAGCTAAACAGTCCACTCTGAATTTAATCTGCTTTAGATTCAAAAGAAGCAACCTAGGATGTATTCCAAATGCAGTGCATGTTTCTTTGCATTTACTCATTGCATTTATTCTACTATTCAATGTCACCAATTGTCATGTTTCAACAAGTCAACTCAATGTTTGTCAGCATTTAAGCAAAAGCCGGTGTCTTAACTGCTTTTTTTTAGAAAATGCTACTTTTTCTAACAGCTCTCCAGCAATTTCACAGAGAAGGACAATGGTGTTGTACAGGCCAATACCAAAACCTGTAAGACAGAGAACCTTTTTCTATCTCTGCTTCTGGTCATGTTTTATGAAGTATGTTGAGTCAGCACTTCTGTGTCCTCTTTGGTCAGTCACAAGTCATGAATAGGGATGATAGGCTTGCAATCAATGAAGGAAGAATCCTGAACAACTTCAGTATTTACATCACAGGTTTTTGGTAGTATTTCAAAACTACCTCTTGCCTGAACACTTTAGTTGCCTTGATCTGCTTGGTGACACTGTTAACACTTTAAAGTTACAAGTAAAAACGTTAAAGACAGTTTAATAGGATAGTGCCAGGTTGTCTCTCCAGAAACCAGAAAGGATAGATAACATGTCAGTCCTTTGTGCCAACCTTTACTTCCCTCACCCACGTGGTACCAAAATAATGACAAAACCAGGCGCTTATTTGTGAGACCTTTATTTATATAAATAATATCCACCATATCAAACAAATATACAACATCATGCTTGTAAATTAATGCTTTGCAAAGAACTCTCATTGCTATTCCTGGAAAAAATTCCTCAAGCTGAGAGAGCCTTAGGAGCCTGAAGTTGTAGGAAGCTTGTGATGCACCCAGTTGTGACGTTTCCTAGAAGGAGGAGGCACAGTGGGAGCAGGGCTCTCTGCAGTCCTCCTGCAGCTGACCTGTCATGATGAGGTGTTTCGAGGAGTGACACAGGAGCCTCCAGCCTTACCCAGAAACCATAAGGAGGAACAGGATGGAGCAGAGAACTTGAAGACATCATGAAGGAAATGACAGAGCAACCCCAGAATGTGAGACACATTTAGCCTTGGCAAAGCCTCAAGAGGTTAGACTGCAGAGGACAATCCATATATAATTTAGGTAGTGGGAAGGTGGTGGTGAGTAGACATGTACTATCAATCCATGTCTTCAACTTGGTAAATACTATGTCCATAAGATCAGGTGCTAATGGTGTTCCCTAGTGGAAACGCAATGATTGCCAGGCAGGAGGATGCTTTGATTTTGACCCCTACAGAAGAAATCTATCTACAAATTGTATAGCTTTGCTCGTGCTGGATGTTTTTTTTCTGGTCAGCTCTCAGTCCAGTCACCAACTAGCTGCATCTGGCCACATTATGGGCAGTAAAAGGCCTGAAAAAACAGAAGACTCTGGGACTGTTAAGGTGCCTCCTGCAGGTGACAGTTGCCTAGGGAAGGGGCATACTGCAGGTCTGACCTGGGAGTAAATGCTCAGTGGATTAAAACTGCTCCAGTAGTGAGAGCTGTGGTCCTCTTCCTTTCAGTACGTCAAGAAACAGACGGTGTCTGACGTGAATGCCAATACACCACCTAAAATGCCACAGCCTCAACCTACATAATGAGAAATTAAATCTGAGGGACAATACAATGTGGAAACAAGGTGTGTTTTCCAGTAGCTGTATGCTGGAACAACACTGCAGTGGTGAAGTGCCTTGGTGTCTCCTTTCCTGGCTAGGTGGGAGACCCACACACTGATCAGTACTGACCCGGAGCTGCCACGGCTTTCAACATAGTTAATAGAAGTTGAGTGGAGTTCCTCTTTCTTCATGGGAAATGTCTTGCTGCACATCCACAATTGCAGCTCAGACTTGAAAATGTTGGCCAGTGAGTCCTCTGCTTTCATTTCAGGCTTTTATTGTTTAGTTTCAACTTCTCCTAGGGCACAAAACCTGGACTACTGAAGCTCCATTCTTTCTGGGCAGGAGGCACTACAGGGCCTGGGCCTCCATGCAATCCACTTAGAAGACCTGCTGGCTTCAGGTGAGGTTTCTAAGATAAGCTACCTGGGCTGTCCAGGACTCACTTCAAAACTCTCAGTTGAGCTTTCCAATAACTGGCCAATTTTGCTGTTAGGACACAGGCTGAACCATTTAAATGGTGATGGTTTTCAACTACATACCCACATCCAGAAAGACAAATACACCATTCCACAGGGGAAGACACAGAGTAGCCCAGTGTAGTGCAGCTCTAAGAGCTAAGAGACATGCTCCTCAAAGCCCTCGTGAAACGTGCAGAACAGCACGGTGCCAGCCACACAGCTTGGCAGGCTGTCTGCTTCTACCTGGGCAAGTCTAAACCCAGAACTCCATTTAGTGGAGCACCTGAATTAGCTCTACGGGTACCAATGGAGGGCAAATGGCTCCCTTTCAATGTCGCTGCAGTCCTGGCTATTACCCGATAGCAATGGATGATTAGTGAGTCTGGGGAATGTGTCTGTAGAAGATCAACCTAATTTTCCTTGGAAATGAAAAAGTAACAATAGTCTTATCTCTAGATACAGGGCTGGAAAGAAGAGAGATGTAAAGAGGGAAGAAGACAAAGATCTGTTGTAAGAGAGAGAGCTGGAAATCAAAGAACAAGTGTTTGTGAAGTCTTCTGGTGGCTGAGTTTCACTTCAAAGTCCCAGAGTTTTAAAGGCATCTCGTAAATCATCTACTTCATACAGTGGCTGCAGGACAAAATATAAATGGTAGGTCAGTTGTCGAGTGAGCAGGAACCTGTGAAGATGGGGAAGGAGAAAGGAATTGCAGGAGACAGGATGAGAGGTGGAAGAAGGGGAAGAGAATGAGGAGATATGAAGGAAGTTGGGGGAGAGAGGCATGAGGGACGTGGAAGGTGAAGACACAGGAATGAATGAAAAGGCAAATGGCAGCAAGAGCAGAGAGGAACTATAGTGACGAAGAGAGGAAGAAGCTGAGGGGAAGAGGCACCGGAAAGAGGAGAATTGACCCTCACCAGAAGGATCCGTCGAAGTTTCCTGGACAGATGGACAGAGTTTTCATGCAGCCCTTCCCAGGCTTTGAATGTCTTTTCTCTGTTCTCCACAAATGTGTTCCAGCAGTAGAAGTAATCTGTGCAAGGCACAGGAGAGTTACAGAGTGCTTAGGACTGCCCCAGAGAGGACACTGACCTCTTCTAGGATCACTAAATTATCACATCCTGCCATCATCTTCTCTGTCTCCTTGTCCTAGCTTCTCCCACCCTCCTGAGTCTCCCTAACTCCCTAGAGCTTTCCATCATCTCTTTCTCACCTGCACGTCTCACCTTTGAAGGTCATGATGGCAATCTGGGCCCCTGCTCTGTGCAGGCGCCTCAGCCCCTCAGGCTCTGCCTTGCGGTCCTCACAGAAGTAGAGGCGTGCCGTGAAGATGCGGAGGGTCAGGTTGGGATAGGCACGCAGGAAGTCAGCCACGTGACGGGCGCAGTCATAGCAGGGGCTCCAGGAGGTGAACCAGGTGATACGGTAGCAGCGGCCTGGGTCCAGGTCCCAGGCTGAGATGTAGCGCAGAAAGAGCACCTCCACGTGACAGCCCATCTTTGTGAAAGAGGGAGACGGGCAAGGCGTGAGGCAGGGGGGACCATGGTGTAAGGAGGACTGAGGAGGGAGATGTGAGCTGGATGGGGTGTGACAAGAAAAAAGGTGGGGTGCAGGTCCTAGGGTCAGTGCACAGAGGGCACAACGATAGCATTAAGTAGAAGACTGTCTAGAAGAGCACAGGGATGCACTGATACGTAGGGCCGTACAACAAGCGGAATGGGTGGGAGGTAAGCAGAAAAGTAGGTAGACTGGTAAAGCAGCAGAGAGTATGGATGTCTTGCTGGTAACATACTTGGGGGTAGCATAAAGTACAAGTTTAGCTGGAGGTTGCGTCCCCCAAATGTATGTACCAGTGGAGTGTCCATGCTTGTGGACACACGCCGATGCCTGCATTGCTGTCACAGCCCTCCTTTCCCTGCTCCCCAAGGCAAACTGGAGCTGCATGCACCTCAGCATGGGTATAAGAACAGGACGCCAAGGTGTTTCCCATACCTTATTGCGCAGGTACCCGAAGTCCAGGGAGCATGATGTGGCACTGTCACGGCGCTTCACGACATAGCAGAGGTAGGTTTCACGCCGGCCCTTAGCCCAGCGCAGGTTCTTGAAGTTGTAAAGGAAGAGTTTCCTGTTCATCAGGAGGCTGCAGAAGAAGACAAGAGAGAATTTATATTAGCCCCACCCTGGAGCCAGCAGCTGGCCATATCTTTGTTGAGGGCTCAGCACCAAAAATATCTTCCTCATGCCCATGCCTCTCAGTAGGAGAAGAGCATCAGTAATTTGAATGCAATGTGTTAGGGAAAGGGTGCAGACATGATTGTGGGGATGAAGCATGTGACCTTGTGAGTAGTAACAGTATGTGAATTAGTAGTGATTAGTCAAACAGCAACTATGGCTGTGTGGAGTGTGAAAATATCTGCAAATGTCTAAAAGATGGACTCTAATGAGGGAGAAGGATGGAGGTGTCTGAGAAGACTTCCGAAGATGAGAGGGTTTGAAGTTCAGTCATCTAGAAACATTATTTCTGCTGTATGAAACCCTGAAAGCCACTGAGGCAAGAGATGGATCAAATGAGAGACCCTTTAGGGAAGATTGGACAGAGTTTCTTCCCAGCATTGCCCAACAGAAGAGCCTTGTTGAAAGTGCACAGGGCTAGGGGCTCAGGTAAGGCACCATACACTAGCTGACAGAATATGCAATGGGGTAAGCATGCTGACACCTCTTCAGATACAAGTACCATTCCCACATTAGACAAACATCAAGACTGGTGGGGTACTACTCTCATACCCAAGAGTCCTGCTGGGGAGCGGCTGCAGGAGCATGAGAAGGATAAGGTAGTCATGAGCCATATCTAACAGCCTCACTGCCAAGTGGAGGTACATAGGCAGCTGAGAACAGCTGTGTTCATTGAGGTGAGATACCTCCCCCACAGCAATGCAAAACAGAAATGAATGGGTTAAAAATAATCATGTCCTTTGTCATCTTTTCCCTCAGGTAGGCTGATATTCAGCAGGGAGATGGGGTCAGTTTTAGTGATACCAAGCTGGTTTTCCTAGGGGGTCTCCAGTGAGGAGTAGGAAATGGGAATTTGGGTTTGTTAGGAATTTCCTGATTTAAATCTCAGAGTCTGAGCAAGTAAAAGTTTCTTATACAAACACCTTTCATCTGTTTGACAATGTCACTATAAAGCCTGACTGCTGCAGAGCACTTAATCTCCAGCTAACAGTGGCATCCTCTCTAGTCCTCCGAGGAGCTCCTCTCCATCGTGTACCCTCACAGATGATCATTGTACCACAGGTGCTCATTCACATAGTCGCGCACATCCTCTTGCCTTTTGTTACCTAGTGCACGTGCTTTGCTCTCCTGTAGCACTCCCTATTGCACCTCACACCACATCTCCAGAGAATCACATTTTTCCCTCAAGCATCCTTGCTACCCTGATTGTCCCACAGATAACCCACTTGCACACATCCTCTTTCCTGCCATGCGCCCTCAGCCCACACTGCAAAAATACCTGTCCTGCTCACACAGAAAAAGCAAGCACGTGCATACTCAGTTATGCCACTCTTTATATACACATGCTCCTAGAGAAGTAGATCACATGTGAGTTGTGGCATATGTCCTGCTAGGAGAAAGTCCATAGAGAAGACAACACTCTGCAGGGTCCTGCACACACTTATAGGGCAAAGCATCCCCACTAAGCATTTTATTCAGCCCAAAAAAAAGCCTTAGGCAGTTCTTGGAGTTCTATCCTGTAAGCACAGACCCAGTCCTCTCCTGGACTTGCAGGTTGTGTCAGGAGTAGGGCACAAATGGATGCCACTGCATTTCATCACCTTTTTCTGTGGTAGTGCAGGTTGGGTGTATGTTTGCCATATCCACTGTATGTTCTTCATCATCAGTTTTGATTTATTTCTCACACTTAGAGCTGCCCCACTTCCTACCACCTTAGATTCACCCTATTTCTATGCCTTTGTACAAACACTTATGAACATGTGTGTACATTCCCTAACACACGCACACACATGCACATACACACGTGTCAGTCCCCTCAAAGCCATCAACCAATGGTTTGCCTCAGGCTTCTCCCTCTTAGATGTGTGTCATTGCAGGGATGTGGGGAAAACTCTCCCCCATAACAAAGGTGCTGGAGAGGGGACAGCCCTCCTAATATGTGACAGATCCTTGGTTGTCCAGAGAGGATAGCCCAGACAATCATGTGGGAAATGAGCAGGCATGATAGGCCAGAGGCTTGAAAAGCTTTTACCTGTGCTGTGTCACAACAGCAGAAAATAGAGCAGAGGAATTGTGAAAAATGCGATTGCTTGATGAAGAACCGTATAAGCTAGGTGAAAATGCCAATTATGTTGATGTTTCATCAAAACCCACATGGAAAAATGCTTTGCAACACATCAAAAGGTTTAGGGAAACAGGCTTTTTCTTTTCTCTTTTTTTGTGAAGTTTTGGGCAAAAACATGTTCTTTCAAAATGTCTCTGATTCTTCTTCTAACTGTCCCTTTTTTCACTTCTTCCCATTTTTCTCTATTCAGTGGTTCTGCCCCTGCAGAGCAGCATCTGGATGCAAATAAGGGTGAAGAACAAGAAATAACCCCAAAACCCCAGAAAAATAAAATTATGGTCAGTTGGGTTATTTTTCAATGTCAGAACAAAGTGAAGATAATTTTGAATCACTGAAGCCACTTGTTCATCTAGAAATGTTCATTAACATCAGTCACTGTCTTCCCTTCTCTCTGGAGTTCATCATCCCAAGGTTTTTTTGCTAGGGAGGATTTCAGAATGTAGCTGGTTCAAGAAGAGGAAAAATGAATGAACAGATGTTGTGGGGAGCAACTGAGCAGATGTGCAGTTGGGTACAAACTGCTAGATATATGTGCAACTCGTATAGCTATAGCATAGCTCAAGGGAAAGCAGCAAGGGCGCAGGAGCTGTGATTATAGCCAGGCACTGAACAAGTAGACTGAACAGAGACCTTCTCCACAAATAAAGGTTTATGAAGCCCGTCCTCAAATCAGAGTAAAGGTCTCTGTGTGTGTGAAAGATATGCAATTGTGGAGAGTGATGAGTGATAATTAGCTCACAGAGTAATTGCAGTGCAAGCAGAGGAATACAATTCCGTAACAGTCTGTGTTTACGAGCACAAGGCTGCAAGCAGCAGAAACAGAGTGAGACAGAAATCTGGTGCAAGAAGAAGAACAGGTGGATAAGGAGAGACGAGTGGGCAGGGATCAAGGTGCTTAAGCAGCAGATAGCATGTGAATGTTCATTTTCTGTTGTCTTTTGTTGTTTCTAGTAAAGAAAAAGAATTAAAAGAAACAGAGAATAGTTATGAAAAAGAGAAATGACAGAAAGGGAAAAGAGTACAGGGTGGTAGACAGTCAAAGAGAAAGAGTGACAGAGACACAGAGATGCAAGGTGCAAGAGCAGGACAGGGAGGGGATTTAGATCACTGAGTCAGATGGGGAAAGGGACAGTGAATACCAAATGGAGAGCAGCTTAATTCTAAGAGAAAGACCCTCATTTCTTATATGAGCAAGGGACTGGAGGCACTCATTTTACCTGTCCATTACCGCCAGACTCTCTCAGGTGATGGGATTGCAGGGAGGTTGTCTCACAGGCTCCGTCTGCGCAGCCCTCTGACTTGATGTACAGAAATGTGTCCCCGTGTGTCCCCTCCCCATTCATCTCCATCTACCCGCCCCCCCTCCTCGGCGGGTTTCACCTGGGTGTGGTTGAGGGAGGAGTTAGAAAGGTCTCTGGAGCTGAAGAGCAAAGGGTTGAGATGAGAAGGGGCCTCGGTTCTGAAAGATGCTTGGCACTCATTGGTCGCCTCCCCCTGCTGCACTCCTCATTGGGCCCTCGCTGCCTGCAAAATTATTCTGAATTAATATCAATGACATAACGAGTCAGGAAGCATTGTCTAGTGGTTAGAGGGGGGCCTGGGAGCTTCTGTACCGCTAACATGAATGTGGGTAAAACCACACTGGGCCTTGGGTCACGCAGCTGTGCAGTGAAGAGGGTGACCCTGCCCTGCCTCGCCACGGAGGGAGCTCTGTGCAGGGCTCCACAGCCACCAGCTGGAAGGAGCTCAAGGAACACCAAACTGTTGGCAAGCTTCCCCGCCTCCTCCGTGTCCCCCTGAAAGGCCCAGCAGCTGCTTGGCAGCACAGGGCAACACTGAAGCTAAAGGTGAGAGTGAGAGGGACTCAAGTCCAGAGAGAGCCCGGGACGCGAGGGGCGAGTGCCTGGCCCCACTTCAGCACCTGAACATGGTCAGGGGTGCCTGAGCCCCTTCAGCATGCCAGAAGCAGTGGCGAGCCCACATTGCGAAGCTGTACGCAAAGGGAATGACTCGGGGCCTGATCCTGCTGTTGGCAGGTGGCACCGCTGCTGCGATCTGCCGGTGGCAGGGTGGCTGCTGAGACCCTCCGTCCAACGGCCGTGCCCAGCAGGCATGCAGTCGTACACTGTTACGCCTGGGCTCACGCTCAGGTCGCACACTCTTTGCTCTGCCAGCACCGCTCTCTGCTGCCCAGGCTCTGCTCCACCACCTGCCTGGGCATCTGTCCCCTGGGCAGGGCTGAAAGGCAGTCAAGGGACAGCCAAGGGATGAGGCAGCAGCTTTGGCAGGGCAGGGTGCTGAGGAGGGGGATGTTCTGCCTCAAGTGGGGCACAGTGCTATGGCTGAGAAACAGGGCTGTTGTTTACCTCACGCTAGGGTAGTTTTTCGTTTTTTCTCTGCTTGATTTACTTTCCTTATTAACTTTACTGGCTTTCAGCATGTTAGGACTATGTGAAACCAGTATATGCAAAAACATGAAAAGGAGAGATGAGTTGCCAGAACAGAGCAGCCGACTCTCTAGCCCAGCAGTTTAACAGTACTTGTCTTTGACAGCAGCTGGCATGGCATGCCTCAGGAAAAGGTGAAGCACTCCTTGAAGGTCCAGGGCTGGCTTGTCCTACTTCTTGGGGAAATGTCTGAGTAGGGCACACACTCAACGAGCTCACATTTTGGCAGCTGCATTTGTCTCAAGAGTTGTGGCAATTGTCCTCTGAGTAAACGGCTCCTACTGTTTGACCAAAGCTAGAAGAGCCTGCAATCCTTGTGAATCCCTGTCCTACTTAACAGAGTCAAAGAGGACGCTCCTGCTAATGGAACAACTGTCCCCTTTCAGCCTTTGCCTATTTTGTCCCCCTTTCATGCTATTTTTTTTTTCTGTTAATAATGCAAGGAATGATGCAGGACATTAAAAAAAAGAAAAGAAAAAAAAGGAACACACCCTGGGAAATTTGCTTCTTAGAGATCAAAACTGTCTGTGTTTCATCAGATAAATTAAGGCAGCTTCAGCTTTATTCTTGTTCTGGGTCCTAACTTCCATAGCCAAAATCTTGCAGAAAATTTTGCATAAAGTTTTCTGCTCTGAAAGAGGACAAGAAATATCTTCACGACCAGTCTGGTCTTCCCCATAAATTAAATTTGTTCATAATGATTTTCTCAAAGGTTTAACATGTCAAATCTCATAAAATGTTTAACTAGATCCTTTCTCAGGTCCTGCCTCTAAGTGAAATTAATTCTTTGATCATCTCTTTTCCTTAAATTTTGAGAGCCTCTTTGCTCTCCATAGAGATTAAAAAGAGACAAAAAAAAGAACAAATGAACAGATGAACTATATTTATATCACTCTTTGGCAGGGGTCTCAAGTCTAAATACTGACATAGGCTTCTGAATGCCCTTCGTTTAGACCAGTAACTTCCCTCACACTGGAGGTGTGAGTGCACAAAGTCAGTGGTAGCGATTCTCTGCCTCTAGCTCTAATCACCAGAGCAGACATGTTGGTGTGGATGTGTTTTTAGTGTCTCATAGGAAGTGTAAGGTGACATTTTGAGGAGGACCCTCAGCTCCTATGCAGTTCCACCTAAAGCAGGAGCTGCAGGGTCTTGTCAAGGCAAGATTTTGCTCATTAGCCGATCTCACCTCTGCTCTCATTAAAAAAAAAAAAAAAAAAAAAAAAAAAGATAGTTTGGAAAGACAAGGAAAGGTTGTTGATCCCTAATCTAGCTGCTAGTCCAGCTTCCTCCCTGGCTGTAAATTGCTGAATCTTTAGCACACCATGGGAACCTTTTGGCTGGGAGCTAATACACAAGGAGAAATGCTGACCACTCTGGTTTTCCTTCCTTTCTGCTCAATGCAAACTTATTTGGAGACAGAACTGGAAGTGTGAGAGAAAAAAAATTTTACTGAAGATGACTCCATCTCTGTTTCTGATCAAAGCCCAGTTCAGTTAAAGGTTAGTGGGGAAGGTTAGAAAGGGTCCTCGTGCTGGTGTGTTTGGAGTGTTATCTAGCAAGAGACACTGATCCAGCTTACCTGGATCACAAAAGAATGTCCTAGCATCCCTTCAGGTTTCTTGTGCTTGGAGGTCTGTTCCCTCTCTTGAAGTGAGAAAACCAGATAAATAAGAGCAGGCTGAAGAGCAGTGGTCAGGTGTAAGGGGGGAGGAGGAATATCACCATTACTGCTTCTAAAGATTCAGAAAGCAAACTGCTAAGAAATCAGAGAGCAAAAATGTGGTGAATAATTAAAAGTAATTACCTAGCCCCAAAGCAGAGGAGAGGTTGCTTGTTTAGTCAACAGGAAGTCGTGTGCTGGTGTGTACTGATATAAATACATATTTATTTTTTCCATTCACTCTTTGCTCAGAAATCACATTTTGAAACAAGTGCCAACATCACCCGTTGGTTGGTTCTTATGCTGAACACAAGAAACACAGACACCTGCTTCCCCTCACCTCAAGCAAAAACCTCAAGCAGAAAAACTTTCTCTGCTCAGCAAGTGCTGATACACCACAGACACTGACTTGCACAGTGACCCTGAGAAGGGGAATGGTAGAGTTCCTTGCAGTTAGACACAGGCACATAAACTGATGTAAGCACATATAACATCATGTGCTTATTTAATATAAGCATATATTATGCATAAGAATATATTAAAGGGCTTATTTATTATATGCACGTTGCATTATAATCTGTGTTCATTCCACAAAGAGTCATCACTCTATTTTGAATGACAGATCCAACACACTGGTAATGCACTTGCTCAGGCACCTCTGCCAGGCAGACCACTCCCGTTACTCCAGTTCTGGGTGTAAAAAAAATCCACACTAGATGGAGAGGCAGCTTGCTGTCTAGGACATGGGACAAAGGGCCTTGTCCCTAGAGCTGCCAACTCATCTTGTGATGCAGCTGTGGATGCTACGCGTGGGGAGAAGGTTTCAGTAGTTGCATGACAAAGCACTGCCTTTCACGGTGCGGAACGTGCAGCACCAGAGAGATATGTGAAAGCTATGAGGCCATGTGTGAGGTCTGCCTGGGGTGGACATCAGCAGAGAGGTGTGTGGTGGTGGCAGGAGTTGCAAATGCAGGTCTAATCCACTGTGCAGTGAGTATCACTGAGGCTGCACCTGTTTTGGAGGAGAGCAGGGATCCAAGGTCATGATAAGGAAGTGGAAAGGAGAGAAGGCAGGAGACCAGGATGTGTGGCGGTACTACTGTGGGGGAGGGTTCATGAAGCATGGACCCTCTGCTGTGCAATGCTGCATGCTGCAGGATTATAGATTATGCCACTGATGCAGAATTGAGGGTATCTGGTTGCTGGGTGTGCACTAAGATTTTATATTATTGTGTGTTTTACTAGTAATTTGGCTTTCCAGGCTTTCACTGCAAAACTTTTCCTGGAGACTTGACCCACAGTTTATTTTTGTTCCACTGTTGAGCTTGTTTTGGTGCTGGGGGATAAGGCAAATTAGGGTGAAAGTATTGAATTGAGTACACATTTTTCAACCACAGTCCTGTGAATGGCTCTCACTCCTGCTCTGCAGCTCTCTGCGAGCCCAGCCTGGGGATCCTTATAGAAACTAATGACCCTTAGCCCTGCCTCTGTGACCCCACAATTTTTTCTCTCCCAGCCTATACTAATTCCCCTCACCATGTCCCTAAGCATCAGCAGTTACATCCCTTGCTACCAGTGACTGACACCCGCTGGGATTACCAGCAGGAAGGAAGGAAAGGGGCTGGGTTGGGTTGAGGAATTTGAGACCTAGTGAATGGTTTCCCCATCATGAATGCAGGCAAGAAACATGACCAAAGTCCAAGTACTTGCACAAAATGTCCTCAAGTGTCTTTTCTAGCTTGAGGCTGTGTGCAGCTTATCTCATTTACACTAAGAAAAACACAGAGCCTGTGATCAAAGCAGAATGTGCCTTCCCCATGCTGAGAGCTGGGGCTGGGGAAGTACCCACCAGAGCTGTTTCCCATAGCAGTGCATGCAGCTCCAGCCTCCAGCACGCCCTGCTCATCTGACTTGGCTTCTAACTCAGAGCTGTGCAGAGCTGGAGAACACCCTTTTTGCACAGGGAGCAGGAGGCTGCATTTCAGTGTTACTCTGTTCTCCTACAGCTCAGACCCCTGCTCTGGGCACCCTAGACCCTGCTCCCAATCACATTTCCCCCCTCCTTAATGGCAGTCACTGACTTCATATCTCTGCAATTATTTGCTAGTCACGGGGAGAAACTCCGTTTTGCACCGCAGGTTTTCACAATGAGACTCACCTTCTAGCTGCGGTTATGGTTTCACAGACCAAAGTTGCCTGTTACTAGCTCCTGTTTGTGCAGTTGCTGCAGCTCATGCTGCTCAGCGCAAAAAAAGCTTGCACCTGGGGCCTGGGTGGTGAATCCCGATTTTAATTGCCCTGTTGTCTTTGGAGAAGTCCTTTGCTGGACAGGCTGGGACAGAAGTGCTTGGGAGCTCACGAGCAGCATGTTGCATGTTCCTTGGCTTGCAGTCCTCTGTTGAGAGTTCCCTGCAGTTGTACAAGCTTTCCTTGGTTGGAGGTCCTCATGAACAGTGTTCTTGCATCTTACAAAGTTTTCTTATCAACAAGCAAGCATTTTCAGAAGATTTAAGATTGCCTTGCTAGTTCTTGTCTTCCTGCCCCCAGAGTCCAGAGCTGCTCCTATGCTATCACCACTGGCCACATCCAGAAGGTCTGTGGGAAGCCACCACTAACCTCTACTTCCTAATGCCAAAGTGTCAGACAGTAGAATTAGGGTCTGCCCATGACACCCTGATCGTCTTCCAGGGGCCCAGTGTTCTTGACAATGGGAGTGGAATAGGACACCCATCCTGAGGCCAATGAAGAGAAGGACAAGGGGGTGAAAAGCGATTCTCAATCCATGAATGAGCATCTCCTTCTTTGCTGTGATATCTCTGCTGCCTTCCTTCCTTGCTAGTGCACTGCCATGCCCCCGCATCAGTTATTTCTTTAGCCATGAGTAAATGGGAGGCTCCCAAGTTTCTGCTGTAAGCAGTGAGGTCAGAGTTGTGTCACACTTGAGCTAATTGCCCAGGAAGTGGAGGGTATCCAAGAGTCTGGAGCTAATTGTCCAGGAAGTGGAGGGTATCCAAGAGTCTGAGAACTTCCCAGCTAACTTCATAGAGTTTGAAAATACCCTTTCATGTATCAGCCAAAAGCATGGGCTCTACTTGAATGAAAAGGCTGGCAGAAGCTCCTAGAAAGCAGAGGAGAGAAAGAAGAGGAAGAATCTGAAGGGGAAATGAAGACCCTGGGAAACTACTGATTATGAATTATTATCAGAAATTTTAATTCACTGGTACCCATTGGTTTTAGACAATGCTTGTAGCATTGCTTCTGCTTCCCACTCAGATGTGGCCCCAAAACAACTATATCTTACTAAAATATACAGCTCTCACATTCACATACACAACCAGTTAATTTCCCTTTGCCCAGTCTGTACTCAGCAAAGGGACACCATATCCACTCATCTCTTCTATCATTTCTGTGCAGGTTCAGCCAGGGTAGGGCACAGGCACATTTACTTTAAGGTGGCTAGCTTGGTCCTATCCCAATTTGGAAAACTGGTGACAAGACCAAAAAAAGCTCACAGACTGAAGAGGCAAAAATCTACCCTGAAACAGTTTCCCTGGAGACTCTCAGGGAACAGAAAAGGCAAAGGGGATTGCAGAGACTATGAAGAGCTGAGATGCCATCCCTAAACTGAACCAAAGGGAAACTATAAAGATAGCAGCTCATGGACAATGGAGCCAAGAGAAATGGTGTAATAATGGTGCTTGGCTCAAGCAGACCTGGTGAGAAAATGACTTGCGACCATGGTGTTGAGGGTCACAGGAATGACTACTTTCACACTGCATCAGACAGAAAAGAAACTCTTTTGAACCTTTCCTCCACAGCAAAGACCGAGCTTGGAGGCTGTCTAGGCTGTGGAAGAAAATGGGTTTTATTTGTTAATCAATAATAATGGCCAACACAGCTTACTCCAGCTGATGTATCCTACTTGGGTACCAGACAAGAGACATAGTGAAGTGCAAGCATTCTCTAGTGGGTGTGTTTTCTAATACCACCTGACTTTAGTGCTACCAGGGAACAGTCAGAGCAGTAAGGCCCACAGGAGTGCCTTCAGCATGGAAAGGCTTTGTAGGTACCAGGCACCCAATACAAGAGGAGGCATGCTGACATGTGCATCAGTGTGAAACCAAAACCTTGGTCAAGACATCATGTTGCCAGGCTGTGCTGGCTGCTGCTGCACATGCCACTGCTGTTCCAGCCTCTAAAGCATTGGCCAAGAAGCCAGAGAAGGTGACAGGAGGATCCAAATTCTGCAAGCCCCCAGTCTCCAGGGGGGGCTGATTATGAGGGCAACGACTGTCTCCAAGAGCACAGAACCTTCTCTCACCACTCTGAAAGGGACCTGAAGTCTACGCAGTACAGAAGGACAACAGATGCACCAGGCTGGGGCTCAGGAACATGAACAAGTGCAACAGAAGAGGACTTGGTACTTCTAGCTCCTTTAAACTCAACAACAAGGCAAGAAGAAGGTGCCAAGAAGGCAACCTGACCCTTGACTGCCACTGCCAAGAAGCCCAGATTAACTGTGGCTGTGAAGGAAATCCCAAGAAACTGGCAGCCACCACAGCCAAGCAAGAAATCAAGGGCTTAGAGAATATGAAAGCTGAAAGACCGAAACAGGCAAAGATCCAAAAAAAAGGGTGAAACAGTGACACCCAAAGCTACCAAGCCCAAGACAGAGAAATCGAAAGTGGCCTCAGGGTGAGAATGTGGCACACAAGTACATGCCCTATGACACACAAAGTGTCCTGCTTCAGGGACACAAAGTGTCTGTCTTCAGGGACACAGAGTGCAAATCCTTTAACTGAACCATGGATTCATGTTTTGCATTTTTTAACACAGTTTTCCCAAAAGAAGATAATTAATTGTAATAATTATGATTCCTTGGTTTGCAATAAAACACAGGCTTTGTATGAATGAAATGTTTCCTCTTGCTATTTTCTTCAATTGTCTGCAGCAGTATTGTAGGGGAGATGGAGACAGAGTCTGCTCAGAGGTGCACAGCTTTCAGAGGCAACAGACAACAGCTGCAACAAGGGCATATCCGATCTGACATCAGGAAAATATTCTCCATCTTAAGTGTGGTGCAGCACTGGAACAGGTTATGGATTCTCCAGCCTTGCTGACTTTTTCAAAATTCAGCTGGACAATGCTCTAAGGAATCTTATTAGCTCTGAAGTTAGCTCTGATTGCTAACTTTTAATATAATTTTATCTATGATCTTAACTGGGAAAGTATACTATCACGGTAAGGACATTTATTTTAAAAAATGCATGGCTTCATATACATTTATTCTATTTAAGAGGTGAGTTCTCACATTACTTCTTATTTAGACACATTGAATGACATATGTTAATTTATTACATCTTTTTGTGAATGTCTAATTTGTGAGAAGCTGTATTTGTATGGAAATTGCAATCTTACTTAAATGCCCAAAACAGCATTTTGAAAGAGAATTTATTAATTGAATTAAGCTTTGCTCTGCTGATGACTTTCACCAATTCAGTTTTTTTTTAATGTATTTCAACATAGTAGCAACAAGTACGTGCAGCTTGCATTTTAACTGACAATTTATATTCTTTAAAACATTTTTATTTGAAAAAATCATTTACATTATTAGCAAAAGTAGAAATACATTCATGATGATTCACATACAGTTTTTTACATTTTTTTTTAATGGACTAAAATCCAGCTCTCTATTTTGTGGGAGTTTATTCCGGTTTGCTGGAATTAAAGAGTTTTAATTACAAGGGCTAAGGATGGCAGGGAACAGAGAGAAATGAAGCAATATGCTGAAGATCAGAAAGCAGGAGGTGAAGAGGAGATCCAGAAATGGAATTCAGATTTTCTGTGCCCCAGTCAAGAGGCTGTTCACAACTGGACAAATGTACACTGTCAAACCGTGTCAACCCATGTGGTGGCACGAGTAAATGTTACAGGATTGTGCACCTTTAAAATCTTCCTTAAAAAACAAAACAAAACAAAACAAAACCAAAAAAACAACCCACAACTTTTTTTGTTGTTGTTTTAAACGAAAATCACTTTTGGTTTTAACCCAGCTATTCTTTATGGAATTGAGGTGCTCTTTTTGGATGGGCTGCAAGTAACGTTCCCCTCTCCGAAGGACAAGCTCAGACGCCAGACAGCAGGATGCTCTTGAGGGATCCCTCCAAGCTGAGAGGCCTGATGACGTTCCGTTCATGCTTCAGGTTCTTGTGGACAAGATCCAGACAACATGGAGCTTCCAGATGACATGGCAGCTGCTTCCAACAACCTCCCCGTGCTTTCCCACAGCCCTCCCCTTCCTCCTCACCTTGTTGCTCCAACCAGGAGCAACAGAGGAACCACTTCAAACTGGAGACCAGGCATCAGAGCACTGGCCTTGAAACAGCAGCCTTCAACCTGCCAACACTGCTCAGTACTCAGAAGCTGTGACAGCAAAATGAGCAGGAACAACTCTTGTGTTCGAAGTGACTGCAGGCTATCTAACTCCTGCTCCAGGTCAGAAGAATTTATGAAAATCAGCCACAAACTCTAGATCATCCTTCAAAAATGGGATGCTGAGAGCTTTCTTTGTGGCTAGTCCAACTTCACGAGAAACAGACCTAGCTGGAGCTATATTTAAAACCATTTCCCCAGTTTACAAGAGAAGGCAACATCCAGAGACCAGCAATGTAGCACCATAGCAATTCAGGCTGGAATGGCAGGAGAGACAAATCTGTGTATAGGAGAAGTTCTAATGAAGATGGGGAAGCCTTTCTCTGGACTCTAGTACTGTAAGGAAAGGGAACAATAAACTGAATTACAAAAAGCCAATGGCATATGTTGTACTCTGCTCACGCAGCTGATGGGACGTGCTGAAAGAGGGACAATGCAAAGGCCAAGAGCCCATGAGTCACAGCCGGGTCAGACCTGTGTAGATGGCAGCAACACCTACAGTCACTAAGGCTGAGGCTGTTTTCATTATGACAGTCCCAGATAGGGTCACCACAGCACCAGCCAGGAAGGAGCTAGGGGATACTGTCCTGCAATAACCTGCATTGTGTGGTTTAGTCCTGAAGAACTATGGGACACATCAGAGACAGTTTAATGGGCAATTTGGGCCACAGCCACTTTTGTTCTAGAATTACCATCTACATGCAGACTTGATGGCTTGCATATGAAGACACTGCCTAGAGTCCCCCATGCTCGGAGTGCTCCATCTTTTTGACCAATATATGATGCACAATCAATCCCTGATGAATCTATGCAAGTCAGAAATTCAAGGAAAGAGACACTTTCCTAATCTTTTTGACCTTGATGTGTAATTTTTAATGTAATCTTTCAGTTACTCCCTTCACTGTGTTAAATGGCTTTAGCGAACAAGCTCTTCCTTGCTTATGAGACGATTTATCACAGCTCTTCTCTTATTTCAGCTGTCTTCCCATTTTACTTGGAGATGGTAATTCTCCACCAGCAAGTCATGGCACATGCACAGGGAAAAGATGTGTTCTTAGCACAGACCTCATGAGCTGGGAGGAGTTATCCCTGTGATCAGCAGCTATCAACTGTCAGGAAAATCTATCACAGCTATCCATGGAAAAAAGTGCTGAAGATAATTTTTTATATCTCTAGAAAAAATAATGATCTCCCAGGGAGAACTGTGATTCATGAATAGAGGGAGGGTGGCAGCGGAGGACTGGGGTAGCAGGGAGCAAAGAGGTCCAAAAGACAAATTTGGGGTGGAGTCAAGTCTGCCCACAAATCTGGACGAAATACAGCTAGACACAAATAAACCCAAACACATGAGAGTTGCCAAGAATAGCAGGAAATAAATTTTCTTTTAATATTTTTGTGTGCATTATATGGATGGTAGCATTAAAACAGTGTTCTCCTGGAGAGAAGCACCTCTTCCTGTCCCTGCTGAAAGCAAGCAACAGAAAGGCTTCTAATAATTCCCCAAACTGTACGAATGTTAAAATTCTATATACTGTACAGTAGCTATGTTATACAGTTATATATCTATATCTATATCAGCTTACATTCAGCTCTAAATACAGAGTGGAGACTTGGCCTAGTCCAATTTCCAAGAGTTCCCTCTAACATCTTGTATCCATCCTACCTTCCTTCACACAGGCAAATTCCATAGCAGTCAGTGGCTGCCAGTGGCTTGAATGTCTTTGAGATCAAGCTCTCAGTGCTCTCCTCTCTACAGAAACATGCATACTCTCAGTATAGAGAAATTCCTCCTCCATCCCTAGTCTCATGAGCCTTGAGTACTCAAGAGGGGCATCATCCTCTGTGTAGGATGTGCAATGACCCTGTGTATAGGATGAAATTCCAGTCACCACTTAACTAGGAATGCTCTCTCCTGTATACTGGTTTAAAATAGAGATTTACCCCATCTTTGGCCAATTTTGACCTTATATGAAAAAAAACATGACTGCACAGCGCATCTTCCCCTACACAGAGGATGTAACCAGCTTCTTGATGCATACAGTAGAAATTCTGGTCCTAGGGAAGACATCTACCTCTGTGCAGGAAACTTCCCGTATATTGTGTGACCCTGGCTCTGTGTAGCAGTCCAGTGCTCCTGCAAGGCTAAATAGTACTCAGATCAGCAGCAGAGTATATTATATGATGGGGTTGAATGCCTACTCTAGCAAAGTGGCTTTCTGGTAGTTGGGAACAACACTTAATGATCCTGGAGACAAGGTCTTGCTGATCTTCTGCTGCAGTGAGCTAAGCTGCTCAGATCTGGTGCCCCACAGAAACATGACACTGTCACACAGAGTGACTAACACACTTCAGACAGCTCTTCCCCACTTACCCTACCCAGACTCATAGTGAAAATTGCCCATATACCTGGGAATGCTCTCCATGTATCTGGAAAACAAAATTCTCAAGCAGACCACAGACATCCAGTGCTACCAGAGTGGATTCTTTTCCCCAGGTTGGCCTGCCTCTATAAATGCTTATACCTGCGTATATGTTTACCTCCCCACCAGCAGCTGGCTTTGTACAGGTCAGCACAGCCAGAGAACCTGCAGGAAAAACCAAATAATTATTCTTCTCCCACATCCCATTCCAATTTGTGACTTCTTTCTGCTTTGTGAGGGAGCTCCCAGGTCAGGAGACAGGAACTCAAGTAGAGATATTGAAAGCAGGCTCAGCAACTGGAGAGTGTGGAGGTAGCCGGACCAAGACAAGTCACCAGGACAAGCTAATCCACTGCAAGTTCCCAGTACTGCGAGGACACCAGGTTCTCTGTGGCGGCTCTTGGGCTTAGGAGTAGAGGCAGACATACTTACTGCCCCCTCGAACTTGCCTGGAATGGGCATCAAGAGATTTGAGGAAGAGGCAGCACTAATCTACTTGAGAAAAATATAATGCCATACTAAATCCAGAATTCTTCCTTTTGGTAGCAGTTGTGTGTGAGGGAGGCAATGGGCTTGAGACAAAGAACTTCCCAGAGGTAGTTATAAATTATCTGCTGCCATACAGGGGCAAGGAAGTTTGCTTTGGGTTGAGGACAGCTCATCTCCCTTCCCTGAGGCCCGTAGACACAGGAGGAGGCTGTGCTATCACACAGCAAACTCAGTGGCTCAGGGGGAACGGAGGGGCTCAGGCTGACTAACCATATCCAAACTCATACTGATGCCATGCAAGAAACCTCGGCCAGGAGTCCTAAGGCATAAAGGTTTGCACTCCTCCACATGAGATGCAGCTTAGAGCATCTGTACTATTAGAAAGGACTACATCTTGTCCCCATGTATGTCTCTCCAGAGGGGCAAAGAAAGAGAAGATGCAACACATTTATAAGGACCTCTGGGAACTGAGCAGTTCATGGTCTGCCAAACAGAATTTGAGAGAAAAGAGGGGAGCATCCCACATGCTCAGCAACAGATTTAGAAGATGACAACAGCCACCATGACCGACTAGCAGAGAGAAGACTCTGTGTACTGCAGCACCTGATGAAGAGGATGTGGGGGAAGGCAGAGAAGGAAGGAAATGATGGGGAAATCACAAGCAAGAAGGACTTGTCTTGGGTTGTAGGTAGTAGAAGATGATTTCTCTTCTCTCCCTTCCTTCTTCTCTCCTACTGTTGGTAGCTCACAGAGCATCAGGCTTTCTGCGCTGCTGCTCCAGGAGCTGTCTGCAAGGGAGATGCAGGGGTTGCCCAGATCGGCGGAGACGTCGAGAAGGAAGGCCAGCCAGCTGGCGACAGATCTCATCTGAAGACATAGCAGATACACACAGGTTGACAGATAATCAAAGCTTCCTTCAAATTCTTCACTACCAGAATAGTTAGAGTTACATCCTTCACAGCATCTACAGAAACTGTTGGAACTGTTGAATCCTCACATACATGAGGAAAGTGAACAAGTCCTTAGGCTTTTATTCATTTCCTTCTGGCTTTATTCATGTACAATACATATTAAAATCACACACATTTTGCTGCAACAAAGACTGCATAAGAAATCTAGACTGTATCCTGTTTCTATTCATGAATAGAAATACTAAGAATTACTCTGTTAACTCAAAGGAATGCACCATTGAGTAAGGGTGTGTCTGGGGCTAGTAGAGTGTGATCAAGACCGAGGAAGGCAGAGCCCTTACACCTCTTGGTAGCGTGATATCTACTTCCCAGTGTTTTTCAAGGCCTGCACACGGCATGTAAGGCTGCATTGCATTAGAGCTCCCACAAACAAAGTCAAGGGAAACAACTACATATGGATTGGGGTTGGGTAATCAGTTAGCTTGGAGACTATCAGGTGGCTGCAGCTATTCTTCTAGGCTAACTTGTGCTATCACTTACCTTGCATAACCTCGTTCTCTTTGCAGACAATGCGAGAGCACACCTCCTTGTTTATTATGTACATGCGACGCACACTGAAGGATCACGAAGAACATGCCAAGGACAGCAGTGAAAGGTACAGGGACCCAAAGAAACAAAAAAGAGATAAAGGCAATAAACATGTATATTCACTGATGAGGAGGCAAATCCTAGATTTTTAGCATTAGTTAGTCTAGAATAAGACTGTTGTCAATAGGAAAGTAACCTTTGTCAAGGCTTGATGAAATGGCCAATATGACCTTAAATATGGATTACAATATAGGGCACATTACAACTCCTTAGTGCTGCACAGATAATAGTTATTGTGCTGTTTTAATTAATCACCCTAAAAGGACACCCTGAGGATAAGATTAATCTCACCAAATGGTTCCCTGAGGGAACCTCTGGTCTTCAAAGGAAACAATTGCTGAACTGGACATACCCTTCTGAAGAGTTTTTTAGGGCTTTTCTTAGGGACTGACGGTTTCTTACCTTGTAACACAGAGGTAGCTGATACACTGCTTTACTGGTTTGTGAACAGAGTACAGGCGTGTGCAAGGGAACTTTTCTTCACGACAATCTGGGAACACACACACACACACACAGAGGTGCAATCCAGCAGGTGCACTCATTCTGGCACACATATAACTTCATCACTAGGTACTGTCCTCAAGGCTTCTAGGGAAGACCCTTAGCCTCTATTTTCCACTCTCTTGTAAGAGATGGGGATTGTTTTGAGAAGAGGAATATAAGGCAGACATCTCTGACCCCCTTGCCTCGTAAGACAAAAGTAAGGGAAAGTTGCCTGAAATGCAAAACAAGCTCACTGGGAATCCTCAATACAGAAGGCACATGCTGTAAAGGGGACAGACATAAATAAACAAAATGTAAATTGTAGTTGCATATTTAAGAAGTGGTTCTAATAGATATGCAATCTAACACTTCAGGACACAAATCTAGTTCCTTTATTTTCTGGATAATCAACCCCATAGCTAACTGTGATGGGTTTTCTTGCATTTCCTTCCGAAATGTCTTAGCCACTGACAATGACAGAATATCAGTTCAGTGTATCTGGTCTGGTAACCTGGCAGTTCCTCCCCTCCCAGTCATGCCACCCAGGGGAAGACTTCAGTTTCTACTGCAGCCATTCTATGGCACTTCTAATTCAAGAAATACTCTGAAGGGAAATTTCCAGGAGACAAAGCTCAGTGCTCAGCTAACACCTGCATAGAGACGTAACAGGGTGGGTGAAAGTGGGTCTGGGAGGGGGTGCAGGCAGCAAACTTAAATGTACCTGATGAAGCCGTCGTAGTTTCACTGTCAGACTGAACTGGAAGACAGAGGGTAGCCAAGTTAGTGTGATTTACCATGATTCCTTCCTAGACATCATCTTAATCATTATCTCTTTCAAGAGTCCTCCATTGTAACTTCTGATGTGGAAAAAGATTTCATTGTCACTGACATGAAACCATAAGAGAAAGTACAAATCCAATATGAACCTAGTGCCAGCTACCCAGCCAACAATGCTAAAGATCTGTCCAAGCTTTACCCTAAAGAGACTACTTTTTGCTACTAACAGCACTCCTGTTCAAAATTTCACTGTAAGGGCATCTGACTTATAATTCAAAAGGCTGGGTAAATGTATTTAGTTGCCACAATTGCCATCCATCTAGACAGGAAGAGAAGGACCCTGTCACTGACTCTTCCTAGGAAACAGTGACTCCTTTAAGAAACAACACCCCCAGACCACTGGTTCTTAAATGTCCAAGACAAGAGGTCAAAAGGAAGTTGGTTTGCTATTCCCTCTGATAAAGCAACTCACCTGTATCCCAGTAAACCAGTACATTTTATTACTGATCCAGTAACAAAGCAGAAAGGAACTCAGAGGACTGAGTGTCAGGCACAAGTTTTCATCAACAGTTACAGAGGACTTCTACTTCTCCTGTTCATGTGCCATAGTGTCAGCCAGAAGCACAGACAAAACAGATGGGTGCAGAGAGAAGGAGTCTTTTGGGCGTCAGGGCTCTGGTTAGGGGCAGTCAGGGAAGGCAGGATTCTGGGTGTGCAAGGGACTGGGCAGGGAGAGGGAAGGGGAGTCCACAGCATTTGGCTGAAAACTCAGAATAAACTCACCAGGACTAAGAAGCACAGGTGGTGTGAAAGCTGCAGCTGGAAAAAGAGATGTTCTGAAAGATCTTAATTTGAGATTTCAGACCCTTCCCCCCTCCCACAGTTCTGCTGATGGCTGACCACTCCTGACCAGTACCCATCCTACATCTGGTTCATAGACAACACTGATCGTGATGTTATCTGACTTGTCAGAGTAACTGCAGGCTTTCCCTGCAAATATGCTGGGTGTCCTAAAGCTGAAGGGACACTGCAGAGCAGAGATGAGTCCCACAGCATGTCCTTTGTGAAGAGTTTCTTCTTGATCCCTCAACAATAAGTGTTTTGAAGACAATGTCTGCTGTAAAGGCTTCACCTTTAGTCTTTTCAGGATTAGATGTAGGGTAGCCACTGCCAGTTTGGTCCAGACACCGTCTTATCTTCCCTCTGACATACTGTCAGGCTTCACACACTGAACACAAACTAACACAGGTTGCTTTCACCTCCCCTACCCGCCAGGAAGATCATGCACCTTGCATATACAATATTGTGCTTCCACTTTTCTCCTCCAGTGCTTGCCCATGACAGCTGGCCAGCTTTACCCACAACACTCTGGGCAGCTGATGAGCAGGGCAGAGGAGAGACCACGGAACTGTTGTCCTGAAGAACAGGACACCACTCTCAGATGACCTCTCCGACACATGCAGCACGCTTCCCAGCAAGAGCCAAGCGCTGCTGCCCCTCCTTTGTCTTTTGAACCATATCATTCACCAGATGTGTTCTCCCTCTCCCTGCCCTGCCTGATCCCCCCCACCTCAAAGGGATGTGTTTGAAAGACTGCTCCAGCAGAGAGAGAAGCAATCATGGAGGCCAGTGCTGCCAGATTCAAAACAAGACTGTTGTGGAAAAAAAGTGGAGAGGCTCCTTCTTGAGCCTCTGGCCCTCTCCTCCATTCCCCATTGTGAGTCAGGCAGAATGAGCCTATCTTGTAAATGCATACACTCCCATCAGCTCTGTGTCCTTCCCCTGGGACTATCTCCACAGCAAGTCATGGCTCTCTAAGGAGGCACATCACATGCTATTAGTGCTCATCTTCAAGCATCCTCCATCTACCCTCTCACATGCATTTTGCTGCCCCCCAGTGACATAGCCACAGGCATGGCAAGGAAGACAGTACTAAACAAACAATATTTCCACCTCCCCATCCCACCACTGCTCAGTTTGCTTTATTACTGTCTTTCAGTTTTTTGCTATTTCTATCTCCTGAGCACTCAAGCATGGCTTCTAGCTGTCAGCAGACACACACACAACCTGTGTCCCAGAGCTACCCAGCTGATGAACCTGATCAATTTCTCTCCCTTATCATTTAGTTTCTTCTTTCCAGCAACTTTCTCTGGAAGCCCAGGCTGTGTGAGCTTCAGATTTCATGGCTTCCTGCAGTGCAAACAGCTTCAGAGAGCCCTGGCAGACCAGGTGAGACTGGCATTTCCTTGCCAATGGCCTTGCAGAATAGGCCATTTAAGCCACCCCAAATTAATCTCCCTGCACCCAGCACAGGAAGGACTCCCAGGTAGCCACAAATGCTGGAAGAATACTGGTAGATGTCAAAAGTGGAAGAGTTTCTGAGCATAATGGGTAATTTCTGGGGCTATGTAGGCAGGAGTAAAGGGAAAAAGAAGCCTGAAGTTGCCAAGATAGCTTACCAGAGGTGCTGATAAGAGAGTCAGTGCTAACTTCACCTGTAAAAGAGAGAATGTCCTTGAGAAAGCTTGTCTTTGCTTTGTGGTCCCTTACATGGCTAGCCATAGCTAGTTTGAGTTACCTTGGCCACCACGGTAGGCTCATAAGACAGTGAGATCCAATCCAGTAAATACATAAATAAACACAGTACACCCATCCCACCCATATCCATCTCCCTTTTCAGTGAGTGGCCTGTGAGTGGATTTCTTAGTGCACATTGCATCAATCCTTACTGAACTCTGGATTCATATTCTGACTTCTCAGACGTAGCCACTGTGGGCATCTTGGATGGGCAAGAAAGACGTCTGAAACAAAAGCGCTGATGGCTCCCACAGCAGTAAGACACTCACTGCAGAGAAGGAGGGAGGCAACTCCAGAACCTAACCTTGAGTGTGTAATTCATCAGCAGATTAGTTTCTTTGAAAGGCAACTGGTGGCAAAGCTGGGGTAGGTATGATGGAGGGATAAAGTGTGAAGAAAAGGGAAGCTTGGTGGACACACTTTGGACTGGCTTCTGAACAGTCTTCTGGGAAGCCCCAAATGTTGCACATGACAGGAACGTAGCTGGGAGACGTCTGATGGCTTAGCCAGGAGCTTCAGTCTGAAGAAAAGGCAGGCCCTTGTGGTTCCTCTGGGTGCTAAAGTATGATGCAAACACATGTTCATTTTATCTTATCATGTCACAGAAATGGAAGAAGGTCCAGAGGAATAAAGTAATTCACCTCCAACACCACAGTCAGTATGAAGACCAGTCAATATCCTTTCTCAGTGGCCTCGCTGCCAAGGCACCATGCCACTTGTGCACCCTTTTTCTTGGCACTTTCCCAAGTAGCAGTAGAGTTCCCCGAGCATCTCACGGCTGAAGAGTTAGCAGCTCTTGTGGATCTATCTCCCACAACCCTTGACTGTGAACTTCTCAGTTCAGAACCCCAAAACTAGTGAGTTATTTGTAAAGAACACACAACACTTAGCAGGCTGTCTTGGAGGGCTTGTTTAATCTCCACTGAAAGGCACGCTCACAATGTCAGAGGCAAGGAATCAAAGAACAGCATTTGCAATTAAACAGTCTATAAGTACGCAGGGTAACTGGGTCACATATGCAGTCTTTAGCTCAGAACATGCTTGTCATACTTACCAGTTGCACTTTCCAGGTCTTGCCCACTGACCATCCATGGAAACCAGTCTGCAAGGGAAGAAGAGAGGGGAGTGAAGAAAGGACAGAGAGAGGAATTTCTATAGCCTGCAAGCTTTGTGAGATTTTTTTCTGAGATGTGAATCTGTCCAGGAGACACCACTGCCCTCTGCTGAAGGGAGAAATGCTCTCCTCTCTGCCTCAGCCTCCACTGCTGGCTGGGTTTGTTCTTTAATGACTTCTGGATACAGCCAGGGATGCAGGAAGGAGATGGCAGGAAGAAGACAGTGATCTGGGGCACTGCATGGATGTGTGCAGGACCAGCCCAAAAACCAGTACACCCTGCTACATCTTATGAACTCAGCCTTTAGCTTTCTGTTCTTAATGGGAGCACTGCATGGGTAAAAACTATCAGGTCTGCAGCATTTGTCTCAGTTCTTCCTCATTCCAAGAGCAGTTACTCGCAGGCTGCAGAGGGCCCCTCGGGACTGCTATATAATCCTGCTCTGAAGCATTACATGAGTCACTGGATCCTGCTATTCCCTTCCCCACCCAGTTGCCAGGAAGGGCTCAGATGCTGGTGACTGACACAGGGAGAGCGATACGTTAATACCTTAAGTGCACATTGTAGCACAGCCCTAAACTTTCCCTGTCCCAGCTAATCTTTTAATGGTAAATAAAGGTAGAGGAGAAAAAGTATATCGAACACCTTCTCATTTGTTTCTGATACAAAAGGAAGGACACAAATTCTGAAACCATTGCAGAGGCCAGCAGTGCCGGATTTGAAACAGCAGTCATACGGAAAAATGGGAGAGGCTCCCCCCCCTTTTTTTTAACATTGAAAAGTCAGCTCTTACTAGCTTTTTTTTTTTCCTCCCTAGAAAATAACTAGAAAACTTGCCCAATTCTAAAACAACAGGACACAAGTGAAGTGAAACCTCTGTATATGAGGAGAGGAGACAAAAGAAGTGACTTTATCAGATTTTCAATCACTTCTATTTATATTTGCTCAAGTACCCAGTTCATATGCTTTATAAATGCTTGGACTTTATTGTCCAAGTTGCAATAAATTCATCCTTGAGGTCTCAGAAAACTGCAACCCTCATTCACTGTAGCTCACTCAAAATCAAGAGGCAATGACAGACCAGCTGGCAATTCCTGTAACTTTCTGAGTGAAAACAAAAAAAATCCCCAGAAATGCTAAAACAAAATAAACAGAAGTATGAAATCTTCCTTTAAGGCCTTCTTCACACATCATAAAAACCACAGCCTTTTTTTTTCTGCTTCTAACTTTGTAGGCCACCTACAAGCTCATCTCTTGGATGCCTCACCTCCCTGCTTCACAGTCAGAAACATAACATCCTCTGTTGTGTACCTCTACAGGAAAACGTGCTACTGGGAGCAGAATCAGGCTTCAAGATGAGGGGAGGACTGAGGAGAGCAGATTTGAATTACCTGATTTGAATGCGATAGGTGTAGTCACCTGTCTCCTACATACAGTCTTTCCTGGGTGAAGCTTTTTCCATTCAATTTAATTAATCTTTTGCTGTCTGTCCTGAGTCTTCTGACTATAATGTCTGATACTGCCCTCTTGTTTTGGTTTGTGGTTTGTTTTTTTTTTTTTTTAACAAATTTAATCCCACCTGAATTTTTGCCAAAGTAAGTCCAAGCAAACAAAGAAGTGGAACAACAAACCAGAACAACAACAACAAAAGCAGATAGTGGTTTGAACTATGGTGGTAGGTTTCTCAAAACAGCTGTACAAAAAACTACAGAACCTTCTGGCAGCAGAGTGGCCAG
>NW_010128616.1:0-1051 GCF_000699245.1 Pterocles gutturalis | reverse complement strand
CAGGAACCACTAGTGACAGCAAACGTTTCACAGCTATGACAGAACAAGTTTTGTGGAGCACTGGGAAATGCTCTGCAGATGATGCAAACACAGGTGGTCAGCCATGTGAAGTATAGCAAGGTCTACAGTAAGCACAAAGCACAGCTAACTCTCTTCCTCAACTCGCCCTGCCTGTTTTGCTTACTCAAGCACCACTGCAGTGAAGGCTGCAGACCTCTGTCGCTTGTGACTCCCAGTACTTACTGGAGAGTGGACACATACGGGAACCGGTCCCTAGCTCCTAAATTTTTCCTTACAACCCTCTATCCACTTTGCCTTTCCTGTTCAGTTGTTTCCCCTTCACTGTCCATCTGCACGTCTCTGTCTTTCTCCTTAGGTCATTGCACATTAGCCTGCATAAGAAGCTCCATGGGGAGAAATCCTCCCCCTGTTGTAAGGACTCACCAGCTGGGGACAAGGAGAGTGCTAAGAGATACAACAATATACAGGCTCCAGAGGTCTTCATCCCTGTGGAGGAGAGAGGAGTCAGAGGAAAGCTAAGGCAGGAACAGGGATACACTCCCCTGTACCAGATAAATTATTTGATTGCTGCCTCCAATCCCCTCACAAGACCATTTGGTCTTGCCAGCCTCCCTCCCGCCTGTCTCCCTCCCATCTGGCCATTTTTCCAGGTGTTTCTGAAACATTTTGGACTGAACACATTCCATCTGCTTTCTCTTCCCACCTCCTTTCTCCAGTCTCCATCTCTTTTCTAATCCAGGTGGCTAACCCCCCCCCTCCACACACATCCCCAGCATGCAAAGAAAAGTTTCCCCTTTATGTCCTTCCACTGTCTTCTACTTTTAAATTATCTTGAGGAACACTGAGCAAATAGATAAGGTCCCCATCACTTACTGCAGCCCTCGGTCTCTGATCCCTTCAGCAGCACACGCTCTTGTCTTTCCCCTTCAGCGGTCCCCACCAGTTTGGCTATTGGGTAAATCACATACAGCCACACCCAGAACATGTTCTACTTTTGCTTGTCTTCAAAATACGATTTTTGGGAAGAAAA
>NW_010128615.1:7473-34135 GCF_000699245.1 Pterocles gutturalis | reverse complement strand
GGCGTGCGGCTGCGCCGGGGGTGAGGCCTGGGCTCGTTCCTGGCTCTTCTCTCACAAACCCCTTTTGTTGGAGGTGTACCAAGGTCTTTTGCAGAAGTTTTCCTTCCTGTAAAATTTTCCTTTTATCTTGTGTTTCTCTTCTCTCAGCAGGTGGTTGTTGGTTCTTTGTTGTTGGGAGGCCCTGTCCTGAGCAGATGTGGTCAATCCCGTGTTGATTGTCACGGGAGTGGATTTGGGCCAGGGAAGGAGCGCTGGTCCCCAGTGATGGTTTGGTGCTTTTGCTGCGGTTTGTGCATGCGACAGTGTTGGCTTGTGCTTTAGTTCGTAGACAAACTGCAGCAGTGCCTTTCCCCGCCAAATCGCTGGGTGAGAAACGCTCTCTGAGGTGTTACCTCGTGAGTCAATGAGGGTGGGAGTTCTGTGACTGGATCGACTTCGCGGTTCAGAATACGGAATTGCATCAGTCTGGGGCGGATTGTGTGTGTTCTGTTCAGGGGCGAGAAGAGCAGCCTGCTGCCCAAACCTGTTCCTGGAGGGGTTGTCCTGGCTCGGGGCTCCTCTGGCCTCTCACCTGAATGCAGATGGGTCCGATGTCAGCGGGTGAGACGGCGCTTCAGAGCGAGTGTTGGATTTCAGCGTCACTGAACCCACACCTCCAGAATTAGGTGAAAATTGTGAATGCAGGTGAAAGGGGTGGAGGAGCAGGAGGCAGATCAGTAGCTCTGCTTCTGAGAAAATGAGATTCCCTCTGCAAGGGGGCTTCTGGCTGAAAGACAGAAAAGAGCGTTGGAAACAACAGGTTCTGCTGCCTCCCCTCCTGCGCGGGTCAGGCGTCTGCCACAGCGCAGAGACAGGCAAAGCAAGTGCCCTCCTGTGTTGTGTTTAGAAACGTACATTCTTGTCCACTGAACCTATAAAATCCAGGATAATCAGGCTCCTGTCGCGCCTGTGCCGCAGGGAGGATGTTGACGTGTGCCTGGCAGATCAATGAGGTGAGCATTGCTCCAGGCGCTGCCCCCGGGAGGAGCATGGCTGGTGGCTCACGCCACAGCTCCCCACCCGCCCCTGGTTTCTGTCTGTGTTGTGAGGGTGATGAGAGCACAAGGCTGGTGCTGCCCTGCGCTGGGCTGAGGAGCGGGCTGGCTCCCGTCTCCGCGTCCATCCCTGCCGTGGGGGTGGCACCGGCTGTCGGGTGGAGGGCTGGCTGATGGGGGTGTGCGTGCCAGCTGCCCGATTGTCATCTCTGCCTGCCAACGAGCCCGTCTTCTCAGCTTCCCTCGGCACAACCCAAAATAATTGCTTTTCTCATATGTTGTCTGGAATTTCTCTCCTCTGAATACCTCATCTGTGCCCTTGCTTCATCAAGATGATGTTCTCCCTCGGTGCCAGGCTTGGCGGCGAAGATCTCGGGCACTGTGCCACCAGTGCAGCACCAAGTGCCTGTCAGGGTGGGAAGAGGAACCTCTTGCAATGAAAAATACAATTAAACAGCACCTGGCAGTTCATACAGAGCTCAGGAATCCATAAACTTAATGTGTTGCTGCAGAGCAGTTGCAGATGGTCTGAGCTGATGGTTAAATATTGCTGTTCTGCCTGGAGAGGCTGTGCCCAGCGCCTGGGTGGCTGCTCGCCGGTTACAGGGAAAAAGCCAACTCCGGCTCTTTCCAGAGATCTCCTTCACTTGTCTTGGGAGGGAGTAAGGGAGATGGTTTTAATTCCCATTAAATGCCGATTTTGCCACTGTGTGTGATCATTACACATCGCTAGGTTTCAATGGAATGTTAGTGAAATCAAATCACAACAGAAGCCGTAAATAACGGGATGAGGTCCGACTTCGCTGTGCTGGGCGGTCCCCTTGTCGTTTGAATGGGCTGATGCAGTCTGTCTTGGGAGGGAGTAAGGGAGATGGTTTTAATTCCCATTAAATGCCGATTTTGCCACTGTGTGTGATCATTACACATCGCTAGGTTTCAATGGAATGTTAGTGAAATCAAATCACAACAGAAGCCGTAAATAACGGGATGAGGTCCGACTTCGCTGTGCTGGGCGGTCCCCTTGTCGTTTGAATGGGCTGATGCAGTCTGTTGTGGATGGATCTCCGTAGATGGTAATTGTACAGGTAATTTCCCACAAATGTGCGGTTCGATGGCTGCATCCGGTGTCGGAGGAGCTCGGCTCAGCAGGGAGCGGACAACTCTCAGCCTCACTGCCCCGGTGGCTCTTGTCCTGCCCGCAGGTTAAAACAAGGATCTGTCCCAGCTCAGCCCCTGGCCCACAGCGCTCGGCTGGGCTCCGCTCCGGGGAGAACCCGTGTTGGCATGCTGATGAGGTCCCCAGCGGATGTTTAGGTTACTTTTCAGTGTGTGATCTCCGGCCACCCAGCTGCAGGGTGTGTGGGTCAGCTGGGGCAGGTCCCTGCGCGTGTCCTGATGGCCGTGCTCCTCTGGGAGCCTCGGCAGCGAGTCTGGAGAGGAGAGGGGTTCGTTCTCTCCGAAAGCAATGATCTGTATCCGTGTAGATGTCGTTTGCCTCGTTCTGTGTGATTTTGGAGCTGTTGGGGCCCCTGAGCTGGCTGGGCTCTCCTGGTAGCAGTCCTGCCAGTGCAGCGCTCAGATCCTGAGCCCTCCAGATGCAGAGAAAACAATGAAAAGTGAGATTGATAGCAGCCTGGTTTATCACGAGTGTTGGAAACAAAATTAAGTTGTTAGTGAGGATGCCTCTGGAGACCGGGGCTTGCTTTCAGGAGCCCTCGACTGGCGGCTAATACGTTCGTTGCTTTCTGCAGCCGGCTGAGACACGGCCACAGAAGAAGCTGCATCACTTATGAAGATTTATCTCAGATTTCATTAACAAATAATTCCTGAGCTTCACCGTAACAAGGTTACTTACAAAGCAGATGTCTCAGTAATACGAAACTATATTATTGAGGCTTCTCTCAGCCTTCCTGGTGTTTAGAGAAGGCTGGAAGCCATCGGGGGCCTGGGCAATGTGTTCAGGTTCCCTGGGATCGTGACTCTGGGATGGATGCGCAGCCACCGGGCAGGCGGTTGTTCTTCGCACAGGACACTGTGTCCTCGCTGCGCGGGCACTGCGGTTCCTGCTGCTCCGCACGGACGGGGACCAAGGTCCGGCTCCGGGGTGTGTTTCCCGGGGCCTGCGTGCCCGGAGCCTCGCCCAGGGCTGTTCGCAGGTCGGGGTGTGTTGGGTACCATCCACAGTGGGTACAGAGCAAAGCCGGAAGGCAAACAGAAAGACAGTTCTCCCTTTAGCCATCACCAGCTCTTGTTTACTGTACTTTATCAGTGTCAGCTTTTGTATGCCCTTTTGTGTTGGCTGGTTTTTGTGTGGTGTATCAGCGTTAGATTGAAACGAAAACGTCTTTGGAATAAATTACTGTGAATGCACCGCAGTCAACAGGAACGGCATTAAGCTTAACTAACAAAACAATTTAAAAATCTTTTTCTCGTGCGCTTTCTAATGGATTCCATCTTCTTGCTAAATGCACCTTAGCACAACCAAGTAAAACCCCGCATTTCATTTATCAAAGTGTTAACTGTCTCTTCTGCCAGAAAGCCAAACCTCGTGCAGATGCATGTGGAGCTATGAAATTATTTCACTAAGTGTGTTTAGACACAATGTGTGTGTTTGCTTAGCAGAATGCACCGGTCTCAGCGCAACGATGCTCGTGCGTAATTCTCGCTGGTTGGTAACGGTCCTGCAGAAAATTCAATGCAAAGGGAGGGTGAAAGTCAATGAGCAGGCGCTAATGCTGGCCTTAAATCAGTTGTTCGTGACTGTGCATCTCTTGTGAAAGGAGCAGAGACCCAGGTCTTTCCCTTTGCCTTGATTTCTTAGTTCTCCTGGAAAGCTGCAGTATTCTTAGCAAAGTTTTGCATAACATCAATAACGAGAGGAAAAGCCTTAATGCCCGCTTAATAGCGTTTGCCCGGGAATTCAATTGCTGCCTGGTGCCAGTGTTGGCAGCGTTAGTAACTGCACGGCGGGCACTTCCAGAATTTATCATAATGATTTCTGTTATGGGTTATAGAAGATTCCTCCCCCCCAACCATGCAGAAATACCAAAAGGATAAAATAATTGTGATTGAAGCTGGGTGTAAATTCTGGTGCTCGGAGGAAATGGGGCTGGTTCCGTGATGGAGTTTTAATTTGGGTTTGTTCTGGTGATGCACTCCCTTCCCATGGTACATTACTTTGCATCTGACAAACCAGCAGCTCCCTCGGTCCCTCATCACAGCCGTGGCCTCACCGAGGCTTTTGTTCCTTTTTTAACGTTCAGAATGAGAGCAAGGACCGAGGAACATCCAAGGAGAAGGTTTTGCTGTGAATTCCAGGACTTGTGATCTCCCTGCTCTGTCCCCGTGTTTGGCACGCTGCTCTGTCAGAGGGGGTGCAGGATGAACTGGGTGTTCCCGAGGGCTGAGGGGAAGGACACGGGAGGGACAGAGACCCGTGTGCCATTAGGGCACTGAGCGAGAAACGTGTATTTACTGAAGCTGTTGCCTTCGATGGTGCCGTTTCTCCTTTTTTCTCTTTATTTTCTTTGTTGGGTTGCTGGTCGCTTGGGGAGGGTTTGAATTACTGGTTGTTGACAATGACACACTTGTTCCCAGATGGATCCATGTGAAATTATATTTTAATGTACCTAGAAGATGAGTAATAGGCCTCTACTTAAAAAAACCCCTGACATCCCCCGCAAAAAACAACCCACAAAACCCTCCAAGCAAATAAATTTTTCATTTCAAAGGATCTCCGGTTGTGCTGCTGCTTCACGGCTGGTGAATGATGAGCTGAGTAACTGCTTTAAAAGTGCATGGGAGCACTTTAGTGGAGTTCTAAGTCAGGAATTTGCCATCCGTAATGGAAAGAGCAGAGAAGATGTGGGGAGGAAGGAGACAGATAACCGAGCTGGAACGGGTCTAGCTGGGAGCCAGCATCTCCAGCTTTGATTTGTGCTAACGTGTTGTCTGGGAAACTTGATTCTGCATCTTGTGGTGCCGGCTCGTAACGCTGAGACATGGCGTGGTGGCGGCTAGGCTGCCCCCGTTATCGTTAATGTTTCGTGGGCTTTTCGGGGTGTCTTTTTCTGGTTTGTGGTGGTTGGGTTTTTTTTGTTTTGTTTTTTTTTCCATCTCTCCAGTTTTCTCGAGAGCAGAGTTTGCCTTTGAAAGTTATTCCTCTGCATTGAGATAACACAGCGATGCTCTCTGGGTTGCACAGGGAAGCAGCCGTGGCTGGTGGCAGTGTGCGCATCCGGCCTCGCGAGCCTGAAGGATTTGTTGCCCTTGGGGGATAGAAAGTTCCAACCTGCAGGGGAGCTGGCAATTCCCAGCCGATGGCCCTGCTCGTGCGGGGCCTGGCGAGAGGATGGCACTGGCACTGTTCCCTCTGCCTCTGCCTTGCTTGCTTTAAATCAAAATCGAGAAGAGTCCACATCTTGTATTGGTGAAAGCCTGCTGGGACTGGTGTGGGTTTAGACAAAGGGTCCCCAGAGCAGAAGATGAGGTTTGATGAACTAGGCTGGATAGATGTTGGACCTCCCGGGGTTATGAAATCATCTGCCAGGCAACCTGAGCAGCTGATGGGAGGCAGAAATACTTTAATTATTGTTTTCATTGTTCCTAGCACACGGGCTCCTTTTACATAGTAAAGAGTTAAGCTTTGTTTTCCTGTAGTTACAGAGCATGGAGTATTCCTGTTCCAGCTTGGTTGTCCTTAAAAATTGTGAGAGACCAGATTTAACATCCTTGGAGTTTTGAAAGGGAGGGAGTTTTCCCGGCTGTTGCAAAGGCTTTCGTCCCTTTCTGCCTGAATTCAAACATGGGATTAGGATTAATGGACTTTTTCTTGTCCCTGGCTAATTACCTCTAATTTTGACAATTAAATAGAAGATGTGAAATAAAATAATAAGTTGTTCCAAGCCAAGTGTAAAGGTGCAGGCGCTGCTGACTCTGCCCAGCCCCTGTAGAGGTGCGGCAAGCGGCAGCGCTCCTGCCCCACACACCCCTGGTCAGGCTTTGGCTCTGCCTTCTGGTGTCAGCGGGGTTCAGGCAGGACGGGGGAGGTCAGGGTGGGATAGGATGCACACAACAAGTCAATGTGATCTCATAGACTAGGTGGGTAAAAAATTGTCTTCTGCTGGTCTCTGCGTGAGCACGCTGCTCCTCTGTCTGTGAAACGCGAGGTGGTTTCAGCTGCCTGGGCTGGGTCCGGATCCTGCGGGTGGTGGGCTGCACAGCCTCCGAGCCGTTCGGCCACCTCTTCTCTTTGAAATATGAGTCTTTGCCGATGAAAATATTTTCCCGTGAATGATGTTCATAGATCAAACAAGGTAGGATGTTGACACAGCTCTTGGCAGAGCCATTCATCCACCCGTGTGATGTTCCACTTCACTAAATTAATTTCCTTTCCAGTTTTCAGAGTTGTTAAGCATTGTGTAAGCAAATGTTTAAAACAACTTGGAAGAATTTCCTCAGTTTGTCTTGTAATCTTAGTGTTCTGGTTTGCAAGGATCACTAAAGACTTGTATTCATTCACCTTGTTTCTCTGACTTCAGCCTAACAGAGGGACAAAAAGACCCCGTGATGAAGAGGAAGAAGAAATCAAAGCACGTCGGAAACAAGCCAGTGCACGAGAACACAGTCGTCACAGGGAAGAGGAGTCTGTTGCGCTGGAAGAAACCGATGATGAGAAGAAGAAACTTCTTCAGATAATTGAGAGGGACGGAGAAGAGGAAGAGGAAGAAGTAAATCACTAGTGTCTTGTGGTAAAGGGGAGGCAGTGGGACATGAGCAAACACGAAATCACTGCGCTGTGATTTCCCTTTCTTACCGTGTAGGTGGTGAGGCTAAGAGATGATTTTCACGTGCCTCGTAGAGCTGAAGGTTCTGGTTTGACTTTCCTGCCCTGCAGGGTATTCATGAATTTCAAACCGGGCTTCTCAGAGATATCCTCTGAAGCTTTCCAGGAGGGAGAAGGGAAGGCTTTTTTGTTTTGGGCTGGGAATACCTGAATCACCTTTTAAAATATATTTTCAGGAAGCAGTTTCCGTATTCTAACCAGTTTCCTAATCTCATCTGTGCCCCCAGCCGTGCAGCTTCTCCCACTCTCCCCCTCCATAGCTGTGCAGCAGGAGCAAATAAGCAAATGTTCTTCTGCACGAGGAAGGGCTTGGGTCCGAGGAGGGGGGTAACAGCTGTCGAGGGTAAATGATTTCAAGCCTTGGAGACAGAAATCCGATGCAGCATTGGCCTTTCTGCCAAGGGCCAGGGAAAAGATCACTTTATAAACGTGACACATGGATTGTTATAAATCTACAAGAGATTTGCTTCCTGCTGCCTGTGTCCTTTTTGATGAAAAACCGAGTGATATTCGCCACTGCAGAATCATGTAGGTTTGTAAAATATCATTGTCCTTTGTATACAGCATTGGAAGCATTCCTCTCTGAAAGTCTCCCTGGCTTTTTGCTGTTGAGCTGTTGCAGTTGCTGATAGCGGAGGAAGATAATGTGGGATTTCTGCAGCGTTGGAGCTGCGGTGGGGGTGAATGGATGTAGCTGGAAGTCCTCTTAACTGGCTGGAGCCTTGTGGGTTCCTGCAGTGTGCAAGTCAAGTGGAGTTCTCCCATCCAGGCTTTTGAGGGCTGGAAGTCCAAGGTTTCTTTAGAACCAGTGTCTCTTGTTTGTTATCTTGGGACGTGGTTAGTGTAAGCGCCATCAAAACGCGCTTTGTAGCAGTGAATCTGGTGGAAGGAGGCTGATCTGTCGGATACCGTGATACTGAATGCCAGTTAAATACCAGAGACAGAGCAGATCCTGATGCAGATATTGTACTGATATGTGTTAGAGAAAGCAAAGAATCCCATAAAATGCAGGGAAGCCGCGTCTGCATGTGTGACAGTATCTTTGGGGATTTAAATCCCGTTGCAGCAGGAACATGGTTTGGGCTCCGCAGTATTGGTTGCTGGAATGAGATGGTGCTAGGGCAGGCTGGGCTTGAGAACGCAGGAGATCCAAGAGCAGTGGAAGGTTTGGACTGGTGGTGTTATTGTAACGGAGTTGGAAGAAATGGACATTTCCCATCTCATACAAGGTTGCTGCTTAGAGTCACTAACCAAAGAACTTCAACACCAGGAGCAGCTCTTGATTTAATCCTGAGCAGCAGATGGGACAAAACTTTGCTTAAGGTGTGAAGGGGTCTTGGTTTGGTTCTTGTTTTGAGAGCTTCTCTTTAATAGTGATTGTAGCCTAGTCAAGTAGAGGAGAGGGAAGAGGCTACACAAGAAAATCTGTATCATCAATGTTTTAATAAAAAGCAGGGCGTTAAAATCGGGAAACAAGGAAAATAAGAGTTGTGTTTGTAGGTGTCAGGAAGGCAGCTACAGCTGTATTACTGCTGCACAGTAAATGTGTCACACCAGATGACAAACACCTGAGAAGGATTTCAAAAATAAAAAGTACTAAACTAAAATATTGATTTTTTTTTTTTTTTCAGTAGGAAAAGCCTTTAAAATAGAAGTGAAAGCTTATCCAAGTGAGGAAAATACAAAAGAACATAAACTCAGGGCAGTTAAATGGAGATGTACAAAACGAAGCAGCACAATGGAGTTCTGAGAAGCAGCTGCCCATGGGCGTGAGCTGCTTGTGCAAATTTACTGTAATATGGCAGACGCAAAAAGCTTCAATACATGCTGAAAAGAGCAGCTCGAGGAAGATGAGCCATTGCAAAACTGTTTTGGGTTTTGGATTTTCTTTCTTTTAGAAAGTGTGGGGAAGCTCTTCTGGTCCTTTTCCAAAGAACCTTCCCTTGGCAAACCCCTGGTGTATGGAAACCCGACTGATGTGGTTTTGCTCTGGGGGGTTGCTCAGGTGGGGGCTGGAGGAGAGCAATCAACGGGCAGCATTGGCGTGGGGGGTTTTGGCAGCTTTCTGCAGCCAGACTCCAGGGGCTGCGGTTTGTTCCTGAAGGTAGGGGTCCGGCTGCAGCCCCCCCGCCTCACTGTACTCTCTGCGGTTTGGGGGGTGACTGCTCCAACCATACCAAACTCTGTTTTCTGCCCTTCCCGATTTGCTTAGGAGGAACCTTTGGATGAAAGCTCAGTGAAGAAGATGATTCTCACCTTTGAGAAGAGATCTTACAAAAACCAGGAGCTGCGGATCAAGTTTCCCGACAACCCAGAGAAGTATGGTTATGCTCAGCCCCTCTGTTACCCTTCTTTCCTTTGATTTTAGGCTTCAGCCCTAACTCCATTTCTGAAATATACTGATGTTTTCAGTTACATAAGGCTTATGTAACAGCAGTTATTGCCATGTAGTTCTTCTAAATTGTGTTTCAAACTTAGTTAATTAAAAATGGCATTATTGAGACTCTGGTGGTGGCTGGTATATGGCCGGGAGCACGGAGAGAGTAATTAGCAGTGAAGGGAAAAGTTCTAGTTTGTTCAATTCTTGCTGTTGTTAATATTACAGATTGTGAAACTTCAGTACCAGAACTGGAATTTGTGTCGTTTTTATTTTGGGAGCACACAAATTCAATAAGGTTTCGATAGTTTCGGTTTAGGTATCTGGGCAGGTGGAGCCCTGAGGAGCTCTCCCGGCGTCAGTCCCTTGGCAGCTGGCGTCGGAGCGGCACCGGCCGCGCTGCAGCTCTGGTGTGCAGGGGGCTCATGCCGTGCGCTGGTTCTGGGCAGGGGGTATCCTCACTGATAGCAGGTGGTGGGGCTTTGGGGGGGGGCGGTTCAAGGTTGAGATCCTGGATTGGTGAGTTTTGCTTTCCAAATCAAAGGTTTCACGCCGTCGTGTTGTGTGAAGGCGTTGGGCTTACACAGCAGTCAGTGTGGGAAGAAAATAATTTATTATTGTAGAGCTTTCAGATGCTGTGGTGAGCAAAACGTCTGGATGGGCTCTGAAGCCAGACTTTGTGGGTTTTGTTCCACACCTGTGGCTCTAGTGAGGCTCTTTCTCCTTTCATGGAGTTTTGTTATTCACGTTAAATGAATTTCTTCCTATGCTTGAGTGCCATTATTTTCTGTCCAGTTGGCTGTTCTTTCCCTTACCCAGGTTCTTTTTATGGACTTTACTCCAGACTAAGAGGACCCACACACTAATGGGTGGTAGCTAGGGAAGGTGTTCACTCTGGGGAGTTTATTTTATGTACAAGTTGGGATTTTTTCATGTGTAGCTACCAAGAGTTTGGGGTGACAGGGCTTACCTGGTGTCTGCTGGAAGGTGGTGGTCTCTGCTTTGAAAAGGGCTGTGCATTGAACACAACGGGTGGACTTTTTCCCTTTTTACTGACCATTTTGTCTTGCCCCAGGTTCATGGAGTCCGAACTGGATTTAAATGACATCATTCAGGAAATGCACGTGATCGCGACGATGCCAGACCTGTATCACCTGCTGGTGGAGCTGAACGCTGTGCAGTCTCTCCTCGGGCTGCTGGGACACGACAACACGGATATCCTTCAGCTGTTAAAGCAGCTCTCATGTGAGAGGCTTTCTATAGGCTTTTCTGTAATCTCTTATATCCTGCTTTCACAACCTCCCGCATATGTTTTTCTCTTCTTTCCCACCACACTGAGTTGATGTTGTCTTTTTTTTTTTTTCCAAGTGAAAGCCTTCTTTGTTCAAGTAATATTGATTCTGAATTTTTTCAGTGCTGCTATTCTCCTGTCTTGTTTTATGACCCTTTCATCTAGGTTTGAGTGGCTACGTTAGGATGTGAGCAGATGAACGATACAGGAAGAGCTAAAGCAGGGGCTCAGCAGCATACAGCCTTGGACTGTGTGCAGACTTTGTCTGGAACAGCCCCCAGTAAGAATGAAACCAATTTACCCCTCTTTGTTGAGAGCTGAGCTGTCCTGCTTTCAGCTATTTGCCATGGCCTGGCTCACCAGAGTGCTACACCTTAGCGTGTAAAGGTGATAAATTCTTCATGTGGCCGTAGCTTTACTTTGGAGTGCTCGGAGCTGGAGGCTGGGGCTTGCTCCTCTGGTCATGTAAGTACCCAGAGACATCTCCATGCTGGGTTAGTTCCCATGTCACTGAACCCAGCCCCTGTGTGTCCCTGTCTCATGCTCCTCTGGAGATCTGAGGACATCTCGGAGAGAGTTTTCTGTCTATACTGTTACAGATTTTGGTAGTTTTGAAGAAAAACAGTATCCTGGAGGTGCCTTGGTGCTTGGCCGTCAGCTGGTAAATAGAACTATGGCTGGCTTACCATGTGCAGAGCTCAGCCTGCGTTGCTTGTGAAACCTTCCACAGCAGGTTGAGCTGAAGAATTGTGACGTGGTGTGAGAGACGGTGTGTCTGTGTCCTGACAAACATCAGTGAATGCAGGGAGCCGGGAAGCCCAGGGGAAGGGGCACTGGGCTTAACCTTGGAACTACAGCAGGCTTTTCTTTTTGCCTTTTTGTTAGTTTATGACCTTAGGAAAGTCATTTATTCTTCTTTATGTGCAATGAAGCAGATGATACTTACCAGCTTTTCTGAGGTGTTTTGAAATGAATGCACAGTGTTCAAAGGACTGCGAGTGGTAAATGTTGTGGTCCAATGCATGGATCTTGGGGTTTTTTTTAGCCCTTTTCCTTACAGTACTATGTATTAAGAATTCAAAATTCATTCAAAATTAATTCTTTCTAAGTGGGGGCAGTGACCAGAAGATAAAAACAAACAATTATTTTATTGCATACCAGTTTATATGAGAAAGCACTGCTCCCGTGTGTGGGTATTTTGACTGTATTGAGCTGAACCTTGATGTGGTGCGTGCTGGTCCCTGCAAAACAGCAGCCACAGCCTTCCTTATAGGTGGTCTGCAATGGAAACTGCTCTCAGGTAAATGTTTGTTAACAATTTACTGTTGGACAGTGGGAAACACCTACCATGCATAACCAGTTTCGTGGCTACCATAGTTTCATTACTTATTTTTTTGCCAGACACCGCAGGCTTTGTGTACCATGTGCATAGCATCAAAAGCTTATCCTGAGTTTCCCATTCACAGAGAAAATGTAAACTGTGGGGATTTTGATGGGGCCAGCAGAGCTGATTCACAGCCGGAGTGCGCGGGAATGCAGCTTGCTTTGTTCCTTCAGCCATGAAAAGCTGTGTCCTAGGGTCACCGCCGCTGCCAGGGGCTCGTCAGTTTTTCCACTGTGAACTCTTTTTAATTGGTTTGCAACTTGCCTGTCAGTTAGTTTATGGGTAGAAATTTGTCTGTGAATTTCAATTTTGGGAAAAGTGTATTTCTTCTTATAAAACTGCTGAAGTGTTTTCTGCGCCGTGGTGAGCAGCACACAGGCTGCAGCAATGCCTCGTCACGGTGCTGCTGCTGCTTTTGTACAGGAGAGAAACACTGTTCGCGTGAAGCATCTAGACATAGAGCTGAATTGATGCAGCTCAAGTTTTCTAATGACTTTTTGTTGAAACAAATGGAAAAAGATTTTTAAAATGAGTTCTTCAAGGAGAGAACTAAACAAATGGCTCTTCAGATGTGATTTAAATGTGGAGTCTTGAGGGACTAATGCGAGGAGACAAAAGCAATGTCCAGGGGGAGCAGGGGAGCAAATAATCTGCTGAATGATTCATGCAATTTTACACAAAACGTGTGAATGAAAGATGATCACTGACAAGATTTTATTAAAGAAAGACAGGAAAGCTTTAAGTGAGGTTTTGCTTTTCTGTCTCCTGAATTCTGTAGGACAACTGATACTCTCACTGGAAGCCTCAGCAGAAGCTCCCTAGCCTGGAATGTCCTGCGAGAGGAATTCCTCTGGCTGCTGGAGTTCTTTTCTGTGCTCTCTCAGAAAAATCTGTCACGGTTGTGTTTATAGCACCCAGCAGGTAGCAGCAGTCTGCAGTTGGTTCCTCCCTTCACCTTCTCTTCCCTGGGCTGATCAAACCCCCTTCCCTCAGTCTTTCCTCACACGCCATGTGCTAGCCCCCTGCCCATCTCAGCAGTCCTACGCTCTCCCGAGTCCAGTCTGTCAGGGTCTCTCTTACCGGGAGAGCCCACAGTGCACACAGGATTGTACATGTTGCCTCTGAGAGCCAAGCAGCAGGTAGGAATCCCTTTTCCTGACCTGCTGGGTCCGCTCTTGCTGATGCAGTGCAGTCTGTGACGAGCCTTTGTCACTGCGGTGACACGCTGCTGACTCGCCTTCCGCTTGGCCACCAGAACTTCCCGATGCTCTTCTGCAGAGCTTAACCTCTCCAGCCAGCCCCGGCGCACGGGCTTGTTCCCTCCCAGGTACAGGACGTTGTGTCTGTTGAACTTCACGAGTTCCTGCTGGCCCGTTCCTCCGGCTTTTGTTGACTAACAGTTGATTCCTTGTGGAATAAATGTGAGGCGGGTTATTTATCCTCCTTACTGACTCATGCTCCAGCTTACTTTTGAAAATTGTACCCCGGCACCTTTGACTGTGTTTTGTATGAGCCCGAGTGTCTGCCCAGCGAGGAGCAGCCACCCTTCCATACGGTTCCTGACGGCAGCTGGTGGTGGCTCCTGCCCACCACGAACACGTGCAGACAGCTGTGGCTGGGTTAAGGGCTGCTGTAGGGTACAGACAGAGCAGGGGTTACCGATACGCATCGTCTGCGGTGTCCGGACATAGGTTACCCTGGGACTGGGGTGGGCAGCTCTCGCAGCCTGTCCTGGGACTAGAGAAGTCACAACTGAAGCCTTGCTAAGAAAAGATGTATGAAAATGCTGTTCCTGCTGCTGCTGGGGTGTCTGAGCAGCTGCACAGGCAGGAGAGCGGGGAGGCTGGGCGGGTAGCCTGCGCGTTTCAGAGGCTCATCACACACAGAGTTGTTCTGTAGGACATGCCGAAAGCTGTGTCTGCTGCTCTCTGCCCCGGCGGGACCCGGGCAGGATTGATCAGCGTGTCTGGGAGGATAGGAAAGCGGGTCTAATGAGGTGGAATAGGTCTGGCCATACAAGCGAGCTGAGCAGCAGTCAGGGGAGCCGTGTGTTATGCAGCCCGGAGTTAATGAGCGACAATTGGGCTGGCGGAGGCTCGGCTGCTCCTGCGGATCGGCGGCTCGAGGAGCATGCTGGCCTAATTGGGCCGGGCCAGGGGGGAGGTCATGCCTGCCTCCTGCAGCAGCCTGGGTGGGTGCGTGCCGTACTGGGTTAGCAGGGTATCGCCCAGAGCAGAATACCCAAATTGGGTTACTGTGGCTCATTTCTCTTTGCTTCTATTCAGTCTCGACAATGCAAGGTGGTGCCTGGTCATAGCAACTCCAGCAATTGTGGTTTGAAAAATAATAAGTATCATCAAGAAACAGTAGAATTGCCCGATACAGTAAGCGCACAATCACATGTCTTTTTATCATTCCTAATTGTTAGGATTCCCAGGTTTTGGTGCTTAGGAGGACTGTCTGTGGATGCGGTCTGTGTGCTCGTGGCCCTGGTGTGGGTTTGGGTCGGGCCGTGAGCACGCTGGCCCAAAGCCATCTGCTTGTGGTGTTAGGTGTGCCTGCCCCGTGGTGGTTGTCCTTAACGCCTGGCACATGTATCCATAGCAGTGGTGGACTTGCTTCAAGAACTGACGGATATCGATACTCTCCATGAGAGTGAAGAAGGAGCCGAAGTGCTCATCGACGCTCTGGTAAGTGGTGCACTGGGTTATTTTAACGCCTGAACAATGCCTGCCTTACGCAGCACAGCAGTGGCTGCTCTGACCTGCCGCTGTGGTTGGCCATGTGGCCAACACCACGACTGGCCGGCTTGGGAGCCTGCTCTCGTAGCTGCAGTGCTGTGTTGAGGACCACAACGGGGGTTTAATGGAACACCAGAGCTTGGGGAGCGGGTTCTTCTTGCTCATTGTTAGACCGCTCCTCTTTTGGAAGGAACGTGCTCATATTGCAAAATTTGTGTAGGCTGGGAGATTTTTTTCATGCATGGAGGGAGACTTGGACAGTGTCCTAATGAAACAGGAGCTTGATTTGCATTTTTCTTCCTTATTGCGGAAAAGGGTGACCTCCGTTCACCTGTGAAAACCTGAAGTTTGCGGCAGGACTCAGATTGTTATCTGAAGGACAGCGGGGCCATTGTGATCTTTCAGTCTAACCTCTAGCACGGGAGACCAGTCGTCTTCTACCCAGTGACTCTGGTTTCAAACCCAAGAATCTGTGCTTGAACTGGAACCTCTGCTGTTGTAGTGAGGGTACACGTTCTTCTGAACAAGAAGTAAAAGCTTCAGAGTTTTCATGTAACAGAGCTCATGCATTTTAGGGGTGGAGGAGGGTTTAGAGGGAATGATCCTTTTTGGCGTAAAGATTAAACCCCAGAAAATGATCTACGTTTAGTGGAAGATGCTTTGCTTGGTCTTCAGGCTCCCCACGCGGCTGGCTCTCTGGAGTGCCTCCTGGCCTCCCTGTGCTGGACGTCCCTTGTCCCGGCATGGGTGCTCCTCGGCTGCGGGAGGAGGAATGCGGAACCCGCAGGGGCTCTCCAGAGAGCCAGTGCCCAGCAAAACTCGAGATTTACACGTCTCCTACCTTGGCGCCGCTTCTGCTGTTGAGTTGCTGCGAATCGCTGCGGCTGTGTCTTGTTCTGTAACTATTATGTTGAAATTGAAGGACGGAGAATTACGAGTTTTCTTTTGTTTGCTTTGTTGCTGCTCTGTTTTCTCCTAGCATCCTTCTTGTCCAGTCACTATAATGTTACCTTCCAAAGGTTAATGACAGTGGCCCGGAGCCGAGTTCCTGCGGCTGGCTTCTGGGCTGTTCTTAATGACTGTGCCTTCGTGGCGAGATTGCTGGGTGAATGAAGGGGTGGAGAGGAACTGCTGGGGAAGCTGTTTTCTATAAAATGTGCAGAGAGGTAGTAAATCAAGCAAAGTTCTTTCTCTCTTTTCCTTGTCCCCAGCCCACTGTTAATAGCTGAGTTTTAGAGGGTTTATTGTCCTCTTTGAAAGAAACAGGCCAGGCATGTCTTGGGAGAAATGTTTAGATATCTGCTTTTTAGATTACTTCTTTTTTTTTTAAAGAAAGTAGGTGTAATGCTGTAGGGTATCTGTGAAGACTGTCATGCTACCTTCCACAGCAGCCGGTACTTGTATTTTTTCCACGTGTTCACTGGCCCCACAGCTAGTTAACAGCGTTGGAACTGGAAATGTTGTTTTGTTTAACTTTCCAGGCTCGTGTCTGCAACCATGTTAGCCAAAGTCACACTGGACTCTGCCCAGTTGCAGCTTTAAAAGCGTACCTGTTGCGTTAGCTTTTCGATGAGGAGGCTCCACCTGCAGAGGTGGGTTCCTGCTCCTGCCCTTGATTTCTCTGGTTCTGCTGGGTTGCTGAAGCCCCCTTGGTGCATGCATCTGGGCAGGCTTTATACACGGTGTCAGGTGGTGATCGCCTGGCTTTTGGGTTTGACCCTGCAGGTGTGAGCATTGTTCTTCAGCTGTGTGTGCCTGTTCAGGTGGAGGATGTGCAGAAACATGGGCAGAGCAGCTGGAAGTGGAGCTGCTTGCCGAGCTGACAGCCAGCCCGGCCGCGGTGCTCGCGGCGCCTCGCAGCTCAGGGTTCTGAGGGATTATAAATCAATCAGGCTGGTGCAGGAAATAAGACTGTGACAAGGGGCATGTTTTCCTCCAGATGTTTTTCTGTTTAATCTGAAACACAAAAGTTGTTTAATTAATTAGGACAAACATAGTGGCAGATTTGCTTGGTGAGTCCTTCGCTTCCTCTGAGATTTCAGAGCAAGATTGTTCATGTCTCCTGCCCATGTCTGGCAGGATGTTTCCGTAGGGCTTATTGATTTTTATTAGTTATTAACGGCCCTGTTCCTTCTCCTTCATCTTCCTTTTTTCAGTCGTCTGTCTAATGTTTTTGTCTTTCCCGTGACCCTGGTGATGTAGGTGGAGGGGCAGGTCGTGGCCCTCTTGGTGCAGAATTTAGAGCGCCTGGATGAAGGTGTGAAGGAGGAAGCTGACGGTGTCCACAACACGCTGGGTAAGCGGCTGGTGCTCAGCCTCTCGCTTCTTCCTGTATTTTGTACGGGGTGGGGGGTTTCCCTCCCCTTCCTTTCCTCCCGCCCTCCTTTTCCCTGGAGGACCTCGTGCAGCTTCTGTTCGAGCACAGCTTTAGCTCACGGAGAGCCTGGTCCCTTGAGCCGGCGTTTGTCGCGTGGCTGCTGGCGGGGTGTCCCTCCCAGAAGGGAGGTGCTGGTACACGGAGGAAGCTCGGTGTGCTGCGCCAGGAGTGCTCCGCTCCCCGGGTATTTACTAGGTACTTACCCGTGAGCTCTTACTCCGTTATGAGAGCCGTTTATGTCTCAGCAATATAGTTAATTTTCGGGTAGTAAAACATTTGTGTTTTGTGTAAGTACATCGTTACCTCTGTTCCCCAGCCGGCCCAGCACAGGCACCGCTCTGCAGCGTGTTGCCGTTACCAGTGTTCAGACCATCGCTCACTCCTTTCAGTCGTGTGGGACTGCAGTCTCCCAGGGACTGGAAGAATGAGAGAGACTGGAAATGAGACTTTTGGGATTTTTACTGCCACTGTTAGTTTAGCTTTGTGCAGCAAGAATTGCTGCTTGAGCAGAGGGAAGCACCTGGGGCTGCTTCCAGCGGGAGCTGGTGTCACCCTGAGGATGGACTGTGCGGGCAGTGTGGGGACTGAGAGGGTGTCCTAGACCTGAGCTGAAGTCTTGTTCAAAAAAAAAAGTGGTTTTGTGAGCAAGATGTAAGTTGGAGAAGAGCGGAGCAGCCCCAGGAAGGACCTGGCACAGCGGTGTTGGTCCAGACCTGAGCTGAGCTGCAGGCGGGTAACCGGCTGTTCTCTGTCCTTCCAGCGATCGTGGAGAACATGGCCGAGTTCCGACCGGAGATGTGCACGGAGGCTGCGCAGCAGGGCCTCATGCAGTGGCTGCTCAAGAGGCTGAAGGTGAGCTGGTTCTGTTCTCCTCTGGGACACAGCACAGTGAAAACTGGCGAGCTGCTGGTCTGGAAGCTGTGCTGGAGGCGGTGTCTGGCACAGTGTCGATGGCCAGGGCTGGTTGTTGCTGGCTCCTTCCGTTTGCATCGGTATCTTTGTCACAAGTTCTAACGTTTGTGAATACAGTGAGTTCAGAACTGGCCTCAAACTGGGCAGGAGGTGCCGTGTCACTGGCTGTAAACTGGGAAAACTGCAGGAGCTGGTGTGTGTGAGAAGCTCCACGCAATGTGAGCAAGTCCATGGGCAGAAGTTCTCTCATTTCTGGAGTGTTTGCCCAGAAGGGGATCTGTAATGTTGAATTTTCTTGAGTCTTCTTTTACCTGTTTCTGTGTTTCCGTAGAAGGTGTCTTCCTTCTCTCCATGTGGTTCCTGCGGGGGGGATTTCTGCTCCGTGGCTGAGAGCTGTAGGGATGTAAGAGCTGGTCAGTGGGCAGGGGAACTAGCAGAGACCGCTTCATGCCTTTGCTTCTGACATTTCTAACGCTTCTTTCAGTTTCAAGTAGTGTCTTTGGTTAGCTGCTGCTGCTGGCGGCTTTTTCTTTGAACCCATCTAATTGCCTTTTGAATTCAAAATTCCTGTTTGATATAGCATCCTGTGGCCGTGAGCTGCACGATTTAACGCTGTTTTGTGAAAAGGTGCATAAATGCTCCCCGGAAAATACTGTAGGAAAGGGATTGATAGTTCAGCTGTCTTACAGAGCTGGTGAAGGGAATTTTAGCAAACAAACTCTGTCTTTTTCCTAACCCTGTTAGTCAGGGTTAGCACTTCCACACTTCAGTGTCTTTATGGTTAGAAGGGCTCTGAGTCACAGATCTGCTCTGTCAGCGTGCAGATACCCCTCTGTGCCCCTCCTATGCTTGGCAGCAGAAGTAACCTAGAATTTATCACTACAGGTAGTAAAAGGAATGTAATTATGTTGCCTAAAAACAAAAAGTGAAGTTCATTTTATTCCAGGCAGGTGTGTAGTGCTGCCTGCCTTGTAATTGCTGCTGCAGCTGAAGGACTCAGAAAATTGGGAAAGCAAAATAATCACGACCTGGATTCCCCTGCCACAGAAAATGAATGTTAAAAGCCTCGAAACTCGGGGCTGAGGGTGTCTTTCCTTCGCCCTGGCGTGCACGAGCTGTGTCTGTCTGTGGGGAGCTGAGATCAGGCAGTGCTTTTTCCTGCCTGCCTGCTGTCCTGGGGAGCTGCTCCCTGACGAAACCCTTGCCCAGGCGCCTGTGCTGTTGGCAGCGCTGGGTCCTGAATCCCTCGCCCTGGCAGATGTGTTTAGGGTTAAACCAGCATCTGGGCAGAGTGGTGTGCTGCTGAAACACATCTACAGGATAAGTTTTAAGATCAGGGTTCTGCCTAGGTGTCGGTAAGGACATCTGGCACGCAGCACAGAGTGCGCGTTTCTGTTTTCTGACTCCATTTCAGGTTGCATAATTGTATTCCGACTGTCAGAACCGCCTCGAAAGCTCAGATGGAGAGCTTAATAGCTCACTTCTCCCAGCATAGGCAGGGTTTGATGATGTTGTGCACAGCGTTGAGAGAACAGAGCGTTATTTCCTAACACTTGCTGTAGGACAGCGTTGGTACGCAGCCTGCAGAGCTGCCAGCGTCCCCCTCCCTGTCCCCCTCCCGTGCCCCTGGTGCTCAGCACTCTGACGTGGTTGCTATAAATACCCTCATCTCCTGAGCGGCTGGAGACCATTCTGAATGAAAAGCTTTATTTAAAGCCAAGACATTGTGGCAGTTGGGATCTTCCTGCTTTTCCTGTTTCTGTGTTGCGTGGTGCTCGTGTGCTGTGACCTTTTCTTTGGCAGCAGGTCGGGATAATTGGCCCCCGCGTCGCCTGGCGCAGGCAGCTCCACTCAATCACGCTGCAGGTAGTCGTGCATTTGGGGAAAAAATGGGGGGTGACAAATGGTGTGTTTGAAGCCTAGTACTTATTGCTTGCTTTTTATTTCCCCTCTCGAACACTGGAATACAAATAGCTGGTAACTGATGATTTTAAAAATTGTTTTATTTTGTGAATTCCTTCAGTAAGCCAGGTTGCATTATTATCTGATCGCTCGGTGTTCGGGGTGTTTCTGTAGATGGTGCAGCTTTGGCAGCACGCAACAACATTGGGTCCAGTTCAGAATCCCACTTCAGGGTTTTATTTTTTTCCTTCAGATTCAGTGTTTTGGTTTTATTATGGTTTTTTTAAACATATTAGAGTGTGGAGGGAATGTATGAACTGAAAGTTACGTGGCTGCGCAGGCTAAACCCACCTCATGTTCTTCTGACTGTGCCATTGTGATCCTCATACAGAACTCTGGCAATTACTATTTAATGTTCCTGGGAGGTATTCTCTGAAATTCTGTTTTTGGTGACAGGTGCAGACTTTCAGAACGGGGATAAGCCCCATGCGCTTGTATAACATCATGGAAAATTTATCACAGGAAAGAGATGCCGTGTTGCAAACAAGCGGAGACGGTTCTCGGGGGTTTTGAGCCAACTTGGTCAAACCTGTGTGTGTAGGGCAGCGTGGAGGGTCGGAGCGGAGCTCTTACACGTGTGCACGAGCACACACACACACACCCCCCGCTCACACCCCGCCACCCCAGATCTGGGGGTTTATTGCTGTTCTGTCACTGAGGCATACTGCAGAACTGCTGCTGTTGTCTCTTGGTGCCAGCGTTGCTCACAACGTTCAGTGATTTGATTGTCATCTTCAGATCGATGAAACGAGTCTCTTGTTCCTTCTTCACCAACAGGCCAAGATGCCCTTTGATGCCAACAAGCTGTACTGCAGCGAGGTGCTGGCTATTCTCCTCCAGAATAACGACGGTGAGACGTGCCCCTGGTGCCGGTGTCCTGTTAGGGTAGAACCCAGGCTTCTTTCGGGTCACAGCAGTGGTCCTCTGCCCTCGGCGTCCCTTTGCCCGTGCTCTCTGCTGCGCGCGTGCCCCCTCTCACGCGCGTGCGCCCTCTCTTTCTCTGCAGCTTTTGTACTCTGTCAGGCCCTATCGATTTTGTTCGTTGATGTATCAGTGTTAGATGGCTGTAAAATCTGACAGTTAGCTTCATTTTTCTCTCTCTTTTCCCCCTCCCCCCACCTCCGTCTAGACAACAGAGAATTGCTTGGGGAGCTGGACGGGATCGATGTGCTGCTTCAGCAGTTATCCGTGAGTAATTCACCTCCGCCCTCGCCGCTGGCAGGAGCCTCGCAGCCTGGGGGTGAGGAGGTGGAGCAGATTCGGGGCGTAGCGCTGTCCTGGCAGTCTGCGGGTCCTGAGCACAGCCCTGCTTGGTGTTAGTGGGGGCAGAGTCCCTGGATAACTTCCACGGACAGTGGGGTTAGTCCCTGTTTTACCGATGTTCGTGTAGAGGGACACAGAAGTTAAATTCCTTTGTTATAATTACCTGGCAAATTGGAGACAGGCAGGGTTAGAATTTGGCCACCTTCAGCCTTCTCCCCTCCAAGCCCTGTCTGTGTCAAGCCGGGTGACGGGAACGTGTTCTAAGGTCACCCCTATTTCTTGAGGCTGGGTGCTGCAGCGCCGATCCCTCAGGTATGTGTGACACCGAGGAGTTCTGGTAACAAGCTCACCCACATACTTCTGTGAATCGCTCAGTCGGTGAGCTGGCCCTTCCCTCTGGGGACCCGGTGTTGTCCTCAGCTGCCTGTCAGGGACATCGAAAGGGCAGCAGAGCTACAGGAGGGAACGCAGCAGCGACGTGTGATGGCTGCAGCCTTTTGTCTATCAGATGCTGAGGGTCTGCGATGTAAAATGTTCGTGTATGCTCTGCCACAGTGTGGACCCCCCTGGGCCCTCCACTTTGGGGTAATTTTGCTTTCTTTGTCACGCAGGTGTTTAAACGCCACAACCCTGGTACAGCAGAAGAACAGGAAATGATGGAGAACCTGTTTGACTCCCTTTGCTCCTGCCTAATGCTCAGTTCCAACCGCGATCGCTTCCTGAAGGGCGAGGGTCTGCAGCTGATGAATCTGATGCTCAGGTACCCTGATACCCTTGTGATTTTCTCACTGTATTCTGGGTAGATATTTGTATTTTTCCGTTTATAGCGTTTTTGAGTTAGCATATTTGTCTGTCTTCAGTTTCTCTTTTTCCAGCATGTAGCTGGACCTTCTCAGACATGTAAGCTCTGCTCTTTGTCTTTCGCTTTGTTCCCTGAGAACTGGGGTTACTGCAATAGCTGCTGGGAAGCGACGGTGCAGATCTGTGTGGCAGACGCCCAGAGGAGAGGTTGCTATAGGTCAGGCCACTAATCCTCTAAGGATGTAAAAGACCCCTCTGAGGGTAAGAGAGAAGGTTTGGATGGCTCTGGAGAAACCGTTTTTCCTTTTGTTCCCCAGCTTGAGGTTCACTGCTGTGTATCCTGTGAGCTGGTGAATTTTCGTCAATGCTGATACAAAAATTGCTGTTGTGAAATGCACGGAAGCATTTCTTCTTGTGCCGTGCTTTCTCACACAGACTCTCCAGACCTTCTCTGCCCTCTCTTCACGTTTACCTCCCAGCCTGGTACCGAACTGTGTGTTCTGCAGGGCCGGGCTCCCTCTGGGGACGGGGCGCAGCGGGGCTCTGTCTGGCTCTCCCCACCGTGCCGGGCTGCGTGTGGTGCACGCTTAGCAAACGCCAACGAGAAGCGATGTGTTCCTGCGGCGCGTGGCTGGGTAATGCGCAGCAGCGGGGAACTGAATAAATAACCAAGCGTGGATTATTCAAATAGGAACGCTGGGTTTTCTTGAGGCTAATTAAAGAAAAGCTCCAAAACTAAGAAGGAGAGGGAAGCCTCCCTCTGCCGTGAGTACTAAGCTAGCCTTGCAGAACTAATTACTTGGCGTCCTTGTGCCGTGTGGGTGGGACTCAGTGTTGGGATTTTTAATGGCTTTTTCCCTATTTTTGGACTCCACTTACCAGTCTCTGTACCAGGACCCCACCAAACAAAGCAAACTGAGCACTGATGCTGCAAGGTTTTGGTGTTTGTTTGATTTTTACGTATTGTATTATCCAGAAGGTATTCACTGGCTGTTAGTTCTGTTAACCTCTGCTGTCATCGGGAGCTCTCTTGTGTGTGCCTGGAAGCTCGTCCAGGTGCTCAGCTTTTCTTAATGCCGCTTTGGGACCGCAGGCTGGCGCTGTGGACAGGGAGTGAACCTCGGTGGTTGTGATCCGGAGAGCTGCACGGAGCGTTACACTTGTGTATCTTCTCGATGCCTTCACGATAAACAGCAACGAACAGAAATGCTGTTCCGTTGTGATTGACCACCTCGCCCACAAACAGGGCTGAATATTTTTCTCTCCTGTCAGTGTCCTCTGAAGGCTTGGGGGAGAGATCTGTTATTTTTTGGTTTTACTTTGAAGACGGTTAATCATTGTGCCGTGGTCTGTGCAGATGGAAGGACGAACAAGCAGAGTTGGAAGTTTATTGACATGATGGGAGGCGGATAAGCCATGTGAGAATAAAGATATCAGGCTTGAATCTCTGTTCCTGTCGTGGAGAACATAACATTCTGTATCTAACGCTGCCCAGTCCGTCTAGGCAAGTTGTTCTGTTCACAACGGTCAGGCACACAGACCCGCAGAGAGGTACAGCATCTTCCAGCCGAGGATTTAACACTCTCGAGGGATTCCCGCAGACAGGAGTGAAAACAGGACTGCTTGCTTTCATCCCGAGCCTCAAAATGTACGGCCAGCAGCGAAAGGTGCTGTAGTATGGCGTGAACTTCTGCTAGGCTGTGGGGAGACAGCGGCAACACCTGCCAACGAGCACGGTGTGGCGGGCGTGCTTGATGCGCGTGTCTGTAGCAAGCCGTGTCCTGTCCTTGGGCCGGTCCGGTGCTGGGCGGACGCGCCAGTGGCCCCTGGGAGCGGAGCATCCCTGAGCAGGGATGTGGGAGGGGAGCAGAGGGTCTGGGGGAAGGCCAGGTGGAGACGGACGGAGCTGGTGACAGCAGAAACGAAGCAGGAAGTTTTGAGGTAGGATGAGAGCGTGGGTATGTAATTATTTGATTTGCATCTCTGCAGCAATAGAGCGTGTTTATTTTGTGAAGTGTCTTTATCAAAAATAAGATGGTTTATCAAGGTGGTAGCCACCGGTGGCAAGTTTTTAAATGTCACATAGAATTAAAATCAGTTGTGTTTTTTCAGGTCAGGAAGCACTTTTCTGTACACAGTCCCTCAGCCTTGCCTTTGTAACCTCGATGCACTTTACCTTACAAAGCCGAAAGAGAAAAACAAGCGTGTAACGTCAGTTCCCTCGCACACGCTGGCAGGAAGCTTATTGCTTTTGCTGTAAAATTGTGTTAAGGTTTGGAGGAGATGCAGCCACGGGGTTCCCAGGGGACGTGTCAAGATGATTCTCTGTTGCATAGGAAAAATGACGTGTGGCTTTCCCAGCCGTTAACTGATGGCGCGGGTGTGCACCAAGACAATGCAGCAAAGGGAGCTGGGGACGCCTGCTTCACTGGGGCACCGCGGTCTGCTGTTCCGCAGCTCTTCCGCGGCTTTTCTTCACCCTCAGAAAATCATTTGTTCGCGTACAGCAAAAACAAGGTGAAAAAGGACAACTCTGTACAGCTCCCCAAAGTTTGACTATTGCTATTTCAGGGTGTATTTTTTATGATTATTAAAATCCTTTTCTGTTTTCTTGTCCTGCTGTTCCTGATGACCCCACGGAAGCTTACACTGTCTCGTTACTAAAGCTTCTGGTTAATTAAACGGAACACTCTTCCAGGAAAGCCAGTGTTCTGCTTTTGCTGGTATTTTGGAATGTGAGAGATTGTGTTGTGCTAGTGTGGGAAGTCCACAGAATGTTAGCACATCTTCTTTTTGAAATAATAAATGTACCAAAAGAGTTCCCTCAGATGCAGAGGCATTAAAAGCAGGAAAACAATGGTTAGCAAGTAAAGCTGTAATTCCGAGTTCCCTGCGAAGACTGAGGTCACTCTCTGTTTGGCGATACGTGTGCTTGTCTTTGAATTAGTGTTCAGCTAAAAGTTACCTCAATAAGCACAGATGAGACTGAGATAAACTGCCTGCCCTCTGGCAGAATAAATATTTCAAATAAAATCAACTCTAGACAGTCCAGTCAAGCAGCTATTGATCTCTACAAGCCTGAACTTAAACCCAATGAATATTCCAGAGACCAGCTCTGCGCAGCCTTCCTAAATGCTGATCAATATGCAATTACTTCCCCTGAAAACATTTCTTATATTGTCTGGCCTAAGAAGAAGTACTTTATTTTTAGCTCCCTGCGGAGGGAGGGGGGTGCTGAGCCACCCCTGGCACCGCTCCGTGCCCAGGGGCAGAACTCGGTGCTGTGCCGGGTCCCCGCGGTGCTGTCACCATCCGCATCGTGCCCATCGGCAGCGCCGTGGCTGCGCGGGGTGAAGCTTTCTTCTGGGCTGGGGTGTTTGCAGGTGGGTGGGTTTAGTTTGCATGCTGTTGGGGGTTCACAAAGGTCCATCTCTGAAGGGAGGGTGTTTCCACAGCTCTCTGCAGCTTGGCTTTGGGAAGCCCTGGATGAGCAGACACTGCTGCTGGCCGGGTGGCCACCATGGTGTGCTGGTGGCCAGGCTGGTCCTGCGCTGCCGGGTCTGCAGGTCACCGGCGCTGCTGCCTCCGCGGGGAAATAGGGGGGCACTGAGCTGCGGCAGCGCTTTGATCTTCGTAGATCCTTATTCCAGGTCCCCAGTATCCCCGAGCATCTCACAGCAGTGCAGAGCAGCGGCGTTCATTCCTCTGGGTGAATTGTCAATTCCTCTGTTTCTGGTTTGGGAGGTAGGGAGCCTTTGGAGATCGTTTTCAGAGCGCCTGTGTGCTGTTGGTGTGGGTTACCAGCGCCAGTGTTCTGAACTGGCATTAGAACAGAACAGCCCGGAACCTGCCTGCTTCCTTCCAGCCGGGATTTCTGGAGATGGGATTTGCTCTATCCTCCCTGACCACCAAGCTGCACTTACCAACTTACTCCTTTATTAAACCGAATTATTGCTAGATGTAAATCCTGATCTTCTTGGTATGACAGTGTTTGCCGTGTGTGCCCAGCTCCGTCCCCCCTGCCCTCTTGTGCTAGTGTTTGTAAGGTGGCAATGAAATAACTCCTTTAATAGCCAAGACATAAAAAAAAAAAGAAAATAAAAACCATAAAAATATATATAAAATGAAATAAAAAGAAAATAGAAAATAAAAAGTAATAAAAGACATTAAAAGAGAAATAACCAAGAGAATATTTTCAGCCATGGTTTTGAAAAGAGTGTTTGTTGATACAGTGTTCTGGCTTCTCGAAGAAAACCTTGCTCAGAGCCTGTGCTCTGACTCTGCACACTTTCCTTGTCACATTCATTTCCCTGTTCGTGCTGTCTCTTTAAAGTAGAGTGGTCCAAAGCTCCGCATGTCCCTGAAGAGTTTACCTTGCAGCTGTCTTTTCACAGAGAGAAGAAGATTTCCCGCAGCAGCGCCCTGAAGGTCCTGGACCACGCCATGATCGGACCCGAGGGCACGGACAACTGTCACAAGTTTGTGGACATCCTTGGTCTGAGGACCATCTTTCCGCTCTTCATGAAATCACCCAAAAAGATAAAGAAAGTCGGAACAACTGAAAAAGAACATGAAGGTAGGTGTGTTTGCAGATCCTGCCTGCTGTCGGGGAGGAGGCGGATGGCAGGCGGGTGCCTGGGGGGGACCTGCAGGCAGGAGGGGCTGGGGCCCGCAC
>NW_010128615.1:4949-7461 GCF_000699245.1 Pterocles gutturalis | reverse complement strand
GGGTCCAGCAGCCTGCTGCTGGCTCTGGTGGGCTGGCTGGTGCCGGCACGCCTGCCCTGCTTGTTTTGGTATCAGCAGTTCCTGGCGATTCCATTTCCTGTGCTGTTAATAAGTTATTTTACTCCTGTAGGGTCTGTTGTTTGAAGCTCTGGCTCTTTGATGCAAAACTCTTTTGAAAAGAGTAATGAGGCAACTACAAATGTCACCTCAAAAGCAGTGTTTTCATGGCTCTGAGCGCTGAAGTGTGACTCGATGAACATCAGGCATTGCAGAAATAAACTGCATGCTTTTGAAGTTGCTTTTTTTTTTTTCTTTTTCTGGTTTTTTTCCTCTCTCCCCTGGAAAACTCTGCTTTAACAGAAATCTGCTGTGGAGTATTGCTGCAAGACCTTATGCTGAACTGAGTCTCGGGTCAGTCCCTCCTGCTTTTGGTAGCATTACCTTTTCCATTTTGTTAGTAATTGACTATGTCTTGGAAGAAACTTCAAATGCTGCCGGTGGTGCTTGAGGTTTTGTGCCAGTTCATTACTCAGCTCGGTTCTCTAGAGGGTGAGTGTTGTCAGAAGCTGAAGAGGTGGGAGCGGGTCTCCAGCTTGCCTCCTATCCATCCTTAGCCCTTGCAGCAAACCAAGGGAAAATGGAAGGAAACAGCAACAAAATGGGAGCTCTAAACCCAGCTGTCCTGCTTCGGAACTGCGTGGTGAGGAAGAGGAGGGGCGGGCTCAGCGAAGGACTGTTTTCTTCTTGAAAAATGTGCCAGTGGTGAGCTGGTAACCGTGCATTTGTTGTCGAGCACCACCGTTAAAAGCTGCTAGCACCCTGTTAGCAAAGGGAGCTCGGCAAGGCTTGGCCGGGTGCGATAACCGCAGCAGGGGGCTCTGTGCCGCAGCGGGGGGCTCTGTGCCGCAGCAGCACGGGGGTTGCAGCAGGAACTGGCAGTGCATGGGCTGTGCCTTCACGTGTGGGGCGGCCGCTTCCCTGGCGCGGGTGGGGAGAAGGGGCTTACCCGCAGCCCAGCTCCCGCTGCAGCGACGATTCACGCGCAGGCTGCAAATTCTGGCTCCTTATCTGTCTTGTATTGTGTGGCTTGTCTCAGACAGATAATGGTGAGGGAGAAATGCTGTCGCGTGTTCTGGGGTTTGTGCAATAAAATCGCAGAGAGTGCAGTTGTGCTTAGATGATGGATGTAGGGGGTGTTTTGAAATCTTAATTTGCAGTATGAAAATCAGGTTTTTAATTCTTCTTGCTGAGAGAAAGCTCAAGCCAGAAAATGAGCTTTTGAGTAGAGGGATCTGGGCCTGCGGCTCATGTCATTAACTTAAATTTTTCAGTTTGGGGAAGTGAGTTAATCTCTGTCTCATCTGCTTCATCTTGAGACTGCAGAGGACATCTGTGTGCAATCTTGGCTACGGTGAGGATTAGGTGGCAGTCTGGAAAGCCCCAAAGGGGTCAGTTCCTGACTAGTTCTGTGATAGGAAAGGAAAGTAAATCTGCCCTGAGGAAAAGGGAGTGATCTGTGCAAACAGGCTTCGTATCGTACCTCTGTCTCGTTAATAGTTAGAAGAAATGGAGGACTTTCAGATGAGTCCAGAAATCAGTTTTATTAAAATAAACTCTCCCTAAACCGCTCTGGTAGTAAGTCCAATTTTCTTTGTTTTGCATCGCTGGGCAGGTGAGTTACTGAATTGCTAACGAAGGGAGTTAATTGAGATGTTTAACAGGGTTCCCGGGAGCCTGTCGCAGCCATTGTCCTGACACGTGGATGAGCAGCGCAGGATATGTTTTTACTTTGCCAAATGTTGCACCAGCAATACAGTAATTACTCTGTGCTCGGGGGCACTGCTGGCTGATGGTGGGCTCCTGCAAGCTGCCGGCTGAACAGGAATGCTGCAAAGAGTCCTCGGTCCCTGCTGGTTTTAAAGGAGATGGTGCAGGTCTGGCGCGATGGAGAATCGATGCTCTCTGCACTGTGTCGATCCTAGGAACATGCTTCTCTCTGCAAATCTTTGTTTATTTATCAAAAAGAATGCTACTGTTCAGTCCTCTCTTGTCATCTTTTCTTGTAAACTTTATCCTATGTTCAAACTGTTTAAAAAATATATTAAAAATTAATTAGAATTATCCTTTTTTGCTAAGAGAGCATTCATGTGTGTCAGATGGAGGAACATCCTCTGTTAAAGGATTAGCTAGCATGGCTTTGTAGCAGAGGCATCAGTATTTATTAAAAAGCAGTTCTAAGGACCTGCGCTGTGAACGCATTCGCTGTAATGCTGTTGAGACTGCGTCGGGACAGAAGCTGTGGTTATGCTGCAAAATAGGAAATTCCTCGTGGGCTGTTAACCCTGGAGCCTAATGACAGCTGCTTAAAGGACAGCCCTGTTAAACCCTCCAGCTCTGGGGATGGACCCACCAGCTCTGCCCAGCTCTGCTGGGGCTCTGTCCCCTCCGTGTGTCTGGGGCATCCCGTCTGCTGCTGCCGAGGTGCCACCGGCTGCGGGCACTGGTGCTGGCC
>NW_010128615.1:4328-4910 GCF_000699245.1 Pterocles gutturalis | reverse complement strand
TCTTCTCATTGGGCATCCGATGCTCCATCTTTAGAGCACAAAATCTTCTGTATGTGTCTGAGGGTGGCAGGAAAACACTCCCCTTGTCTTTATTGCATCTATATTTATGTATTTATATATAGTAGTGTTGTTTTTTACGGAGGAGGTGGTCTATAAAATAATTATTTTGTTGTCTTGAAGGCGCTGTTCTGAATGTGACAAAATAATATATTCCCTGGTGAAAAAAATATCTCAGTGTGACTGACTTGGGGAGCTTTTATTTATTACAGAAATATATAATCCAAATTAAATTTGATAAAAATAACTGTTCTGTAATGTATTCCTCTCTTTTTAAAAGCCAGCATAAAGGTGCCAGTGCTGGGTAGCTACATTTTAAACACTGCCAGTGTTTAAAAATTATTTTACTCTAGAGAGCCCATGAAAAATTTAAATCCAAACTGCACATATTTATGCTCTATAGACACTGTGTAATTAGGCAAAAAGAAAGGGAAAACTTCTTAATGATCTTTATGGGTGATCTGAGCCCGAAGGTGTGCGTGTCCCGCCAGGCTGGCCGGCTCTGCAGAGAAGCAGCTGCCGGCG
>NW_010128615.1:0-4178 GCF_000699245.1 Pterocles gutturalis | reverse complement strand
AAGCGTGTGTGAGTTTCGGGATGCGGAGGATGCTGTACGAGTGTCTGTGCCCGTCGCAGAGCCGAGGGTCAGCTTGTCTTCGCTGTCCGTAAGGGTGCCGGGTCTCTTGGTGCTGGACTTCCCGCAGCAACAGTCGAATCGAAGAGCTGGATGCTAACTTGAAATTCTTGAACAGTATCAGGGAGCTAAAGATGGAGAAAACGGAAATTCCTCCTGAATTAGAGTCTGTAGTGAAGCGATGACAACCTCCTTCCTGGGCTGCGTGCTCTCCTGCTCTTTCTCAGGACAGTTACTCACAGCCTGCTTTTGCTCACTTGGAGAGTCTAATGAGCTATAAAAGGATGTTTGTCCAATTCATCTTCATCTGAATGCCTTCTCCTGGCCCAGGTGTCGGTTTGACTTAGGAATGCTTAATTTGATAACCTGAGAATTAGTTCAGCCCGTTTCCAAACGAGAATTCCCATCACTGCGGCTTTTTGCCTGTTTGCTCTCTAGCAATAAGGAGTCTTCTTCAGGAGACGCTCTGCTAGACGCTTCCGTAAGAAAACAACGTCAAAAGCCATTTCTTGGTGAATGTGCTCTGACTCCCTGGTTACACCTGGCGCCAGGCAGCAGAGCCCTGGCAGTGGGTGCTGCCGCAGGGCTGACTTCCCCGGGCGTGCAGAGGGAAAGGCAGCAGCAAACGGCCTGATGAGGAGTTATGGGTGTTACCCAACACCTTCTGCCAGCCAGCAGGAAGTATTTTTCATCGGGTGGTCTTCTGAAGCGAACACCTAGGGAAGGCGTCATCTGTTTAAACAGAACCTTATTGTGCCAATTTGTTATTGTACCGTCAAGGCTCCGGAATACGACAGGAATCTGTTACTGGAATGAGCCATGGTGCTGGCTGCAGAGTTAAATTTATCTCAATTAAAGTTAGCGTTCTTTGCTACAAGAACATCACAAAAATAAATTTGCTCAGTTGAGAGGAGGAATTTTGTTTTACGTTCAGCTTGACGCTGGGATTCCAGCTCACCGGGTGCATTGTGTGTGGAGCGTTTTCGACCTTTCCGGGCCCCGCTTTACCCGTCAGTAAAATCGTTATTTCTTACCCGTGTCAGGACTTTACGAGAAGAATTTTCTTTGCAAAATATTTTCAGATACTTGAATGGGTTACTCTTAAAAAACGCAGAGTGTTAACGCGTGCGCAAACAGGTGAGTGTGTGAGATGCTGCAGCGTTGGGATGGCACGTCCCTGGTTCCGCCCGTAATCCTGTAACGAACCGAAGCCTAGCGGAGCGCAGGTCGGTCTCTGACCGTACAAGCTGTCTTGCAAAGCCTCTGAATGCATTCCGTAGGCATCCGAAAGCCGTGCGAGGAGAAGCTCCTGCAGCCACCTCTCGCCCCTCTCCTCCTGAAGTTTCTGACAGAGGTGGCTTTTTTTTTTTTTTCTGGTATTTTCCTGCTCCTAATTAGAAACCACAGCTTATCTCAAGAGTTCTTTACCAGACAGAAGGTTCTTGAATGCGCTCTCCTGGGTTCCCCAGCACACCCCGCTGTCCCCTCCTGGCTGCTGTCCCCTCCTCGGGGGATGCTGCCTGATCTGCGCCAGCGTCACAGGGGAGCATGCTGGAGCCTCCTCCCCTGTGAGGCAGATGTCCGTTATAATGAAATGTAAAAAAAAAAGGAAGGGGGGGAATAATAAAGGCAGAGGAGTGTAATGTTACGGCTTGATTTGACAGGACCTCCTGCTGCTGCAGCTGCCAGTACCAGCCATGGAATAGATTAATCTGTATTCCAACACGCCGCAGCTGAAGTCAAGATCGATCTAATTAGGGTGTTTTAAACACTGCTTGCGTTCTGAAGGCTTCACGCCTGTCTGGAGAGGGAAGGGCTCCCTAGAGCCGAGGTGATCCGGGTCCGAGGGGGACTCGAGCAGCCGGGTGAGCACACAGGATGTGACCTGCCTGGGACCGGGGACACGGCCGGCACGGCACCGCAGTGTCGGCAGCCCAGCGAGGAGCAGCACGTGCTGGGGGACCGGCCGATGGGGCAGAAAACGGGGTTAGCTGCTAACAGGAAAGGTGCCTCTGTCTTCCCATATCCACGACTTTGGGAGATTTTGGGATGTTGGCGTGAGAAAAAGTTGTTCTTGGTGCACACTAGCTGCCAGCTGGTAACCGTCATCCCTGTAACGGGATCTGGGGCGTGCTGAGCACAGCTCCTTGCGGTGTTTGCTCCTCAGAGGAGGTGATGCATTTAGTGGTTTGTAGAAATCGGGGCTCGGCAGCAACTTCTGCCGCTGGCCTTGTCTGTTGCCCTCCTTGAAGATGACTCTGTGCGGGTGATGGGGGCTTTGGCTGAGCACTGCGGGGTTATTGAGAAGTTCCCAGAATATTCTGAGGCAGGCGGCTGCCCGCGGCGCCCCCCGAGGGGGACGTGCAGCTTGTGGCCTCTGTCAGCCGAGATCAAAGCCCGGCAGCTGCGGGTTTTGCTTTCTGAGGACTCGGAACAGCACCCAGCTGTTTCCCAAAGAAGATCCAACCAGAGCAAATACTGTGATTGTGGGCTCTTAGAACTGTGCATACGTGGTGCAGCCCAGGGGAAAACAGGGAGCTGATCAAGAAAAGGGTGTAGATAGTCTGGGAATATTTCTGTATGATATTTTTTGAACATGTTGACCAGTCAACTAGATAGTTCCTGGATTTTCTGCAGTGATGTGTTGAAAGAATAACCTCATTCTTAAAAACCCTGTGTCAGCTGCTTCAGACTTCTCAGTAGTTCTAAAGATTTTATTGATGAAATGGATAAATATCTGCATATGAGCATCAAAGCAAAAGTGAGGGCTAAAATACATTCCCTAGTAAAGGAGTATTCAGAAAAAGCAATGAAGAGATATCGTTGGTGAGAATACTACTGCTAAAACACTGTGTCAACACTCCTCAACACTTCCAAAAAAAGAAGGTTTGTGAAAAAATAGTGTGAAATACAGAATGCTGCCTTCTTTCATTAACAGCAGAGCATCTGCTGGGATAAATTGAAAAAAAAGTCTTCATTTTTGTAGTATTTTTTTTCCACCTTAGGGAAATAGGATCTGGCAAGGACTTTGGAGGCTTTTGCAGTATTTTTTAATGTAGACACTTAATTTGGTGTCACTTTTTGGGGAATAACCGCTTCTCCGCAGCGAGAGCATGCACGGACGTCCCCAGAGCCATCCTTCACCCCCGCGTTATCCTGTCGAAATGACAGAGCAGCCGCGCGGCGCTGGCCACCCGATAAACCTGTTATCTCCCCCGCTCCTCCTGCCAGCCGCGCTCCCAATCGCTTTGGAACAGGAAAAATTGACACCACCTCGGGCAGAAATCTGTTTCTAAGGAAGCGACATTTGTAAGTAGCTGATGCAGCGGGGCGTGCGCGGGTGCAGCCTCCTCTGCCTGCTGCCCTCGTGCAGATACCCGGTGCTGCAGAGGGGCCGGTGCCGCTCGGACAGCAGCCTGCGTGTCGTCGCCTTCCCGTGGAAGCAGAAGCTGGCGGCTGGCGCAGAAGCTCCCTGCGAGCACGTCGGTGTCACTTGTTCTTTGTACACTGGTGCAATCGATCAAGGCGCCTCATGGCTCCAGGCTACACAGCGCCGTGGAAATGCGTGTTAGAGTGGTTTGATGGCAATAAGGTGGTGATCCCTTTCCTCTGCGAAAATAACAAATCCTGATTTTCCTCTCCCCCCCGCCGTGGGGAAGGAAATGTGTATGGCCGTGACTGCTCGTGTGTCTTTACCAGCAAGATCCAAGTGAGGACATCTTGGGGAAGTTGCAGTCTTGAATATGTTGGGATATCTCAAACATAAGGTCTGTGCTTATGCAGACACGTGGGCAGGAAGCAATCCCAAACGATTTGGCAAAGGGAGAGAAAGTCGTGCCTCTCCTTTGCTTTGTGCCTTTGTGCTTGGGTTTATTTCCCCACATTAAACCAGATACTCTCTGATGCTGCCAACATCCTTCCCAGAGTTGGCGGACATTTCACAAATTATTTCCATCTCTCTGTTCCGGGGCAGGAGCGGTACCAGGGCTGCCAGCGAGTGCGGTGTGTGGCCGCTCCGCTTCCCTTTCACCAGCAAAGGCAGGCGGGCGCCGTCCCTGGGCTCTGTCCCGAGTTGGTTCCTCCTCCCAGAAACAGCTCATGGGCCAAAGGGGTGGTCAGCG
>NW_010128614.1:0-2606 GCF_000699245.1 Pterocles gutturalis | reverse complement strand
TCCTTGTGCGCCAGCTCCGACTCCTCCAGCACCCGCCGCTGTGCCGTCTCCTTCTTCAGGAACTCGATCTCCCTGTGGGATCCAGCACGGGCAGCTCGTCACTCCCCAGCACTGGGGAGAGCCCAGGTAGGTGGGGTAGGTGAGGGGGGACCCCGGGGACTTGGGTGTCAGGGAGGGACTGTGCTCCCAGGGGATGGTCCCTGACCTGGGGATGGTCCATGGCCAGGGATATGGGATGCCCCAGAAGGATCTGGTTGTCCAAGGATGGGTTTGCATCAAAGAGATGGTTCATGGCCAGAGGATGATCCGTGGCCAGGGAACGGCCCATGGTCAGGGATGAGGAGTACCCGGCAAGGAGCTGGTGCCCCAAGGATGGTTCCATGGCAAGGGAAAGGTCACTGCCCAAGGAAGGGATGGTCCATGGCCAGGGGATGGTCCCCGCCCAGAGGATGGTCTGTGGCCAGGTGAAGATCCATGCCCGGGGATCTGGGATGCCCAGGAAGGATTTGGTGCCCCAGGGATGGCTTCACATCAAGGGGATGGTCCCTGCCCAGAGCATGGTCCATGCCCAGAGGATGGTCCATGGCCACAGGATGGTCTACGGCCAGGAGATGGTCCATGGCCATGGTCCATCCCCCATGAGGGATGCCCAGCAAGGAGCTGATGCCCCAAGGGTAGTTCCATGCCAAGGGAAAGATCCCTGCCCAAGGGATGGTCCCTGCCCAGGGGATGAGGGATGCCCAGGGGGGATTTGGTGCCTCAGGGATGATTTTCTGCCCAGAGAATGGTCTGTGCCCAGGGAACCGTTCATGCCCAACAGATGCTCTGTGCCCAAGGTCAACAGGCGCCCAGGAAGGGGTCAGTGCCCCACAGGTGGGTCCCTGCCCAGGGGACGGTCCATGCCCAGGGGATGATCCATGCCCAATGGCACAGTCTGTGCCCAGGGAGGGGTCGGTGCCCCAGGGATGGGTCCATGCCCCAGGGGATGCTCTGTGCCCAGGTCCCGGTGTCACCCTCACTTTTGCTGGTACTCCTTGATGAGCCTCTTGGCCTTGCTGTACTTGCGCTCCAGGGTCTGGTACTGCGCCTGCGTCTCCTTGAGGTGCTCATCCACAGCCTGGCAGAGGTTCTGCGCCTCCATCCAGTACCCCTCCAGCTTCTCCATCCGCTCCTTGTTCTCCTCCACGCTCTGCTCCAGCTGGGCCTTCTCGGCCCGCCAGCGCGCCTTCTCCTGCTCCAGGCACTGCAGCTGGGGGACAGTGGCGTCAGGGCATGGCACGGTATGGCACGGCATGGCACGGCATGGCACGGTACAGCATGCTACGGTACGTTACGGCATGGCCAGGGAGCAGGTATGGCACAGCATGGCATGGCACGGCATGGCACGGTACAGCATGCTACGGTACGTTACGGCATGGCCAGGGAGCAGGTATGGCACAGCATGGCATGGCACGGCATGGCACGGTACGGCATGCTACAGTACGGTACGGCATGGCCAGGGAGCAGGTATGGTGCACAGCATGGCATGGCACAGTACGGCACGGTACGGCATGGTACGGCCAGGGAGCAGGTATGGCACAGCATGGCATGGCACGGCATGGCATGGTATTGCATGGCATGGCACAGCACGGCACATTACGGTATGGAATGGCATGGCACAGCATGGCACGGCATGGCATGGCACAGCCAGGGAGCAGGTATGGCACGGGATGGCACCACACAGCACACTATGGCACGGCACAGTATGGTATGGCATGGCTAGGGAGCTGGCATGACATGGCACAGCATGGCATGGCACAAAATATCCAGGGATCAGCTATAACATGGCATGGCACAGCATCGTATGGCACGGCATGGTATGGCATGGCACAAAGTAACCAGGGACCAGGTACAACACGACATGGCATGGCACAGCATCGTATGGCACAGCATCGTACGGCATGGCACAGAATAACCAGGGATCAGGTATAACATGGCATGGCACGGTATGGCACAGCACAGCATGGCACAGCCAGGGAGCAGGCATAGCACGGCATGTCATGGGATGGGATGGGATGGGCAGGGACCAAGCAGGACATGACATGGCACGGCACGGCACAGCACGGTATGGCATAGCCAGGGAGCAGGCACCACATGGTATGGCACAGCATGGCACGGCATGGCACAGCACGGCGAGGGGTCTGCAGGGAGCCAGGAGCGGACAGGGGAGCTGGCGATCCAGGGGACCCCAGGGAGATGGAGGGGGGTGTCCCTCCCGCCCCCTGCAGCCCAGCCGCTCACCTTCCTCTTGAGCTGCTGGATCTCGGCCTCGGTGACGGCGTGTTTGATCTGGAGCTGCGGGGGGAGCCGGGCGTTGGGACGGGCATGGCCCTGGGGGGGGCCCACACACAGCCACGGCTCCCCTGTGTCCCCCGCCATCCGGCCCCCCCTCACCTCCTTGAACTTGTGCACCAGCTTCTCGGGGTCCATCTCCACGGGGGACAGCGTGTCCTCGTTCTCGGCCAGCTCGAACACCTCGATGGCCATCTCGCCGCTGGGGAACATGGGGCTCATCTCCTCCTCCTCGTCCGTGGCATATTCACCGGTCTGGGGGGGACACGGAGCAG
>NW_010128613.1:0-1389 GCF_000699245.1 Pterocles gutturalis | reverse complement strand
GTCCCCAGTGTCCCCAATGTCCCCAAGTCATGGGGCTGAGGCACAATGTGGCTCAATGTCCCCAATGTCCCCAACCCGAGGGATGGGGACATGCCATGGCCTGATGTCCCCAATGTCCCCAACCCAAGGGATGGAGACACACCATGGACCAATGTCCCCAATGTCCCCAACCTTGGGGACATGGGCACCCATTGTCCCAAGCCATTGGGCTAGAACAGGTCATGGATCAATGTCCCCAGTGTCCCCAATGTCCCCAAGTCCTCCAAGGACTGTGAGATGTCATGGCCTGAGGTCCCTGATGTCCCCAAATGTCCCCAACTTGAGGAACACTGTGGCTCAGTGTCCCCAATGTCCCCAACATCCCTAGTGCCCCTCACATCCCCAGTGTCCCCATTGTCCCCAAAGTCCCTGATGTCCCCAACGTCCCTGATGTCCCCAACCTCCCCAATGTCCCCAACGTCCCCGATGTCCCCAACATCCCCCACCCAAGACATCAAGACACGTGGCAGCGTGACGTCACCAAGCCTGAGGGACGGAGACTCATCACGACTTGACGTCCCCAACGTCCCCGAGGGACACTTCGTCACCGCAGTGACCCAAGGGACCGAGAGACGGCAACTGCTCAGTGTCCCCAAAGTGTCCCCGCAGGATGTGGACACCACCCAAGGGACTGCGACATGTCAACGCCCGATGTCCCCAACGTCCCCAAGGGACATCGACACCTCATCATCGCCTCAGCTGGACGGACTGAGACTTGTGGCTTCATGTCCCCAATGTCCCCAAGGGACATGGGACCTTGTCATCGCCCTGGAGCACAGACTGAGACACAGCCGGGGCTGATGTCCCCAATGTCCCCAACCCGAAAGACTGATACCTGATGTCCCCAATGTCCCCAACGTCCCTGATGTCCCCAAAGGAGGGACATTGTCATCATCTTGGATCAAGGGACAGAGACCCATCGTGACCTGATGTCCCCAATGTCCCCAACGTCCCCAAAGGTGGGACATCGTCATCGTCTTGGATCAAGGGACAAAGACCCATCATGACCTGACGTCCCCAACGTCCCCAAAGGTGGAACATTGTCATCGTCTTGGATCAAGGGACAAAGACCCATCATGACCTGGTGTCCCCAATGTCCCCAACGTCCACGATGTCCCCAAAGGTGGGACATTGTCATCGTCTTGGATCAAGGGATGGAGACCCACCACGGCCCAATGTCCCCAACATCCCTGATGTCCCCAAGGATGCGGGACATCGTCATCGCCCCACCTCAAAGGACTGAGACCCACCACACCCCCGTGTCCCCAATGTCCCCAACATCCCTGATGTCCCCAAAGGACGTGGGACACCGTTGTCACCTTGACTCAAGGGACGGAGCCCCACCACAGC
>NW_010128612.1:59202-65805 GCF_000699245.1 Pterocles gutturalis | reverse complement strand
CTAACATTCTGTGATTCTGTGATTTTTCATGTGCTTGTTCCCAGAGTGATGTTAGATTGTATCATCCCTAATGATCTCTCTTGTTTTTTTTTAATTGCTTGAACTTAAGCTAACGCTATGTTTATTCTCTAAAAAATCCAAAGTTGCATTTTCAGAAGCAGCAGAGATACTATGTCTCTAAAGTCATGTACGCTATTCTTGCAGACAGTCACTTTCCCCCATAGCTTGGAGTATGAGTCTTTCCTCATTTCCAGGTTTTAGATTATTTTTTTTTTTCAGTGCTTCATGAAGATTTAGTCACTGGTGTAGAGCTGTGCCCAGGATGTGGTCTTTGGGGTATAATATTTATTTTGAGGCTTCACTACAGGCATTTCTCTAGGCAAATTATGTTGTGTATTTCAAATGTGTTCATGTTTAAAGATTTTCTTTTCAACTGCATTTGCGGTGATATTTTGCAATGAGAACATTACCTGTAATTTAATCTGTCATAAAATACAAGGATCATCTTTAAGAATACTAATAGAATCCTTGATGAAATCTGATCATAGGAGTTGCTGCCAGAGAAACTGCGCAGGCTTTGAAGACTTTGGCTCAGGCAGCACGAGGGGTTGCAGCATCTACTACTGACCCTGTGGCAGCACATGCAATGTTGGATTCAGCAAGAGATGTCATGGAGGGCTCTGCAATGCTTATTCAGGAGGCAAAGCAGGCCCTGGCTGCACCAGGGGATGCAGATAGGCAGCAGAGATTAGCCCAGGTAAGTTGTGACTTGAGCAGCTGCGTGAATTATCAAACTCCCGGCATTAAATAGTGAGAAAACAACAGAAAATAAGGCTGCAAGGAAAGTCAGCTTTCTCATGCTTCCAGCAGCTCTCAGATAGTAACATCATACTTATGTTAAACAATGCAGATGGTGTGAAGTATGATATTTTAGTCATATTTTAGAAAAATTAACTTATGCAAAGATGTACTGAAGTGCTTTTACCCACAACATATTTGAGTAGGCTGCTTGACTGCAAAAATTAAACAACTGTTAAACTGATCTTTATTAAATGAAGGATCTGTGTTTATGGTATATTCAAAAAGTGTATGTGTGTTTTCCACACATGTCACAACTGCTTTTGAAGGCTTTAAGGAGTAACAGGTTCTTTTTTACTGGTCCAAAAAGCTCCATAATTGGCCTGTATTTTAAATAATTTCTTATGAGGAGACATTTGTTTTAATCAGGACTTTGTCTGAAAAAAAGTAGCATGCAAAGGATTTCTGTGACTCATATATGGTTAACTGTAGGGGCATTCCCTTATCTGCAGTGCTGCAGCCTTTATCCCAGGTGCCAGGAGCAGTTGTGGAGCTGCCCTGACAACGTTATCCTGTCAAATGGGTGAGCGTAAATAATAACTACTGCTAGACTACAGGTGAGCAAACCAAGAAAGTCGCAAGCCTCAAAAAGGATCTTTGCTAGAGTTGCACAGTGGGAAGTGCTGGCTGTAGAACATGCCTCCTGTTAGATAAATGACCCCTTAAACTTTTCTTGGTGTAGATGTGTTTACCTGTGTGTTGTAGGTGGCAAAAGCAGTGTCTCACTCCTTGAATAACTGCGTGAATTGTCTGCCTGGACAAAAGGATGTAGATGTGGCCTTGAAGAGTATTGGGGAATCTAGCAAGAAGCTCCTTGTGGATTCGGTGAGATGTCTTTCAACACAGAAATAAGTTCTGGAGAACTGAAAAGCAGATATAGGTTCCCTGTGTGTCAAATTTTTATCCAGTAAATGTGCCCTAACTATATTTCATATAAGTTTCGTTTAAGTTTGTGCAACTTTAAGTAACTGCTACTTTGTCTGAAATGCTGCTCTTCTAGTTTATGGGAAAGGTAAAATGCGTGTGTGGCTTATGAAGCCAGTATTAAAGTTGTCATAGATCACCACTAGTTTGGTTTTTTGAGAATGCCAACTATGACTTAACTATTTGAAGAATATGAAAATTTGAAAATTATAATCCATCTCTTGCCTAGAAGTGATCAGTTCACTTTAAGGAGCATTGTGGTTGGTCAAAAAAATGTTTGGAGCATCTGTGGTCACTTTGTGCGAGGAGAAGAATTGTTACATTTCTGTTTAACTGCATCCCTGTCAAAAAAACCCCTTTGTGCACTGGTAATTTGCTGGAAAGTTGTATGAACAGCTCTTTTTTTGTACCTACCAGTGATCATGCTAGCCTGTAAATGAAGGAAGAATTGTATTTTGATGTGTTTGCAATGCCTTTTGGTAAAACCGGGCCAGTTTAGACTCATTTTGAAGAGCTGCCAGTACTTGTGTGGCATTCTGGAAAGGTTGTCTGTGGAAGTGCATGATGACTTGGAGGCCAAAATTCTCCAACATTTGCCATCAAATTCATCACTTGAGATTGCATAGTTGAACCATGAAATAGCTGCCGTCATCTGTATCCCTTGAAAGAAACAGTGGGACTGAGGTGGTTGTATCAGTTTCTGGTTGATAGCTGTCCTGTAGTTGGACCAGTCTGCATTCAGGACTGAGTCACTAGCAGTCCAGTTGCAGAACTCAGTTTTAGTGTGTATGTGAAGGTCACGACTGTTTTGCGTTTAGTGTTCTTGAATCGTGTTGAACTTTCCAGTAGTGAAGGGCTAGTGTGACGTGACGAATGTCAGTTTTATTAATACGGCACTTGGTCTCCTACAGCTACCTCCAAGTTCTAAGTCATTTCAAGAAGCTCAGAGTGAGCTGAACCAGGCAGCAGCAGACCTCAATCAGTCAGCAGGAGAAGTTGTCCATGCTACACGGGGCCAAAGCGGCGAACTGGCTGCAGCCTCTGGAAAATTCAGCGAAGATTTTGATGAATTTCTTGATGCTGGTATTGAAATGGCTGGCCAAGCACAAGTAAGTGTGTTTCGTTTTGTTTTTTAATCTTGCTAATTGGGACTAAGAGTTATCTTGGACACAGTTATCTTGCAGTGCAGTGTCTTGGTTATCTTGTAGCACAGCACAGTATGCTAGTGTGAGCCTATCCAAATATGACAGGTGATGTTTGTTATGAGACAGTCATCTGTAACTGGCTGTCCAGAGTGAAGTCAACTCAGCATTTGCAATTTATGCAGGATACTGGTATTTGTTCCTGTGCTCAGTCAGAAATGACTCCATAGTCCTGCGTAATTTGGGCTGTTAACTAATTTGAGTTGTAGGTCTGAAGGTACAAAAGTGTTCTGAACCTCTCAAAGCATATTGAAAGGGTTGATTTTATTTTGGTAGAACTATCATGAAGCATAATTTATGTGAACACTGGTCAAAATTTAGCACCATTCTTTGCTAATTTTTGAATGCTTTAAGTAGAGGGAGGAAGAGACGCGGTTAAAATCCAGACTTGATATTGGTCTGTGGTGCATGCTTGTGTGGACCTGCTACAGAGTGGAGCCAGCATTTGAAGAGGGCGGCTACAATGTCATGGATCTGACAGCAAGCACTTGGACTTCAGTGATTTAGATCACTTCAGTGATTTAAAATCTGGCAGAGTTCTATTCTGATGAACTCAGTAACAATCAGGAATGTTGTTCTGTATTACCTAGCTTATTCCTAGGAGTCTAGGTACTCATTTGAAGCTGGAGATACCTCCTTCATTTTATCTTGCTGGGCTTAGGTGTACTGAATTACACTAATTGGTCATTTAGAGATGATTTAACTTAACAAATGTCAGCATATAAAAAAGGGTTGTGTACCAGGAGAGCTAGAAGAACTTGCAGAAAAAAAGAATCTGCAGACTGTTTGGTTCTAGTTAGCAGGAGGAACTTGCAAACTTAAGAAATGATTGCTGAAAGAAAAGTAGCCACAAAGTCTTGAGTGTGCCAGTCCTTTGAAGTCATTGATGAAGTGTCTCTATAGAGCAGGTCCTTTGTAGATAGAGCTGAGTAGAAAGATCGGACAATGACTGCTTATTCTCCATCAAAACTGGAGTTAGGTACCTGACTATCTTTTGTGGGCCTCATTGACTTTTAAAATGTTTTGCTTGAGGCAATTCCATGAAGGCAAAGGTAGAAATGATAATGCAAATAGCTACTTGAAAAGAGAATTCCAGCTGCTGATGACCTTGTGGCCCTTCCTGATTTGCTTATCCTGCTGACACTGGGAATGATAACCATCTTAGTTATTAATGGCTGATCTTTCAGAAGAGAATGCTTTCTGTCTGTGGCCAGAACAGACGCAATACCAGGCATTTTGAATGCCCAGCAAAATGGGGGTGGGGGGTGGGCAGGGAGGAAGCAGAATGCAAACACAGAGTAAAAGCCATTCACATCAGCTGAGTAATATGCAACCTCTTTACATAAAACCCTGAGAGACTGTTTAGAAAAAACAGATTCACTTCTACTGATCTTTGACAGAGGAATCTGGGCACCGCTATTTGCTGTGATAATGCAGCACTTTCCTTTTCAAGCAATGGCTTGAAAATAAGTAATAGAAAGATCTAAGTCAGAATGTTTACCTAAGCGGGCTTATAGAAATGTATTTTCTTGGGAGAGGGGACTTTCTGGAGAGATCTTGATCTTTCTGTATGAGTAATCCCAGTTGGATGCTAGAGAGCATCCAGGCTACACAAGAGGATGTTAGAATACAGACAGTGTACACTGACTGAATAATGTGGATCAGTTGTGCCAGGCAGAGACACATGGGAGTCTTGACAACAAAAGCATTGTTCAACAAATAGTAAAGTTTATCCATTGCTCGTTTGTGAATGCTGACATTGTTACAAACCAAGCTGTTTTGTTATATGGGTTTCTTTTTCTGTTATGTAAGTGAAGCTAGAGGCACCTGTCCGGGTGAACAGAGGCTTCGGTCCATGTCCTCCTGCTGACGGTGGCCCCCTGCATGTCAGTGGTTTCCAAACTGGTTTTCCAAATGTGGTTTCAGCACACTTTCTTTATTGCAAACTCTGCACTTAGTGTTATGCTGCTGTGGCTTTGCAGACTAAAGAGGACCAGATTCAAGTAATAGGTAACCTCAAGAGCATCTCTATGGCTTCCAGCAAGCTGTTACTAGCTGCCAAGTCTCTGTCTGTTGATCCTGGAGCTCCTAATGCTAAGAACCTGTTAGCAGCAGCAGCAAGGTAAGGATGTGTTGCTTGCTTTAGACTTTCCTAAGATATTTGCTTTTCTCTGTGATATTTATAATGTGTTTATATATTCTTCTGCCATTGACAGTTCTAAAGAGTGGTTGGAACCTACAGTTATTTTTAAATGAAAGTAGGCCAGAGGAAAACTGCTTATTTTGGAGTAGTTCCTTAACTGGCATAACTTGTTACCTTTGGTGGAAATAAGAACCAGCAGTTGAAGAGTTGGCCTGGGTTTTGAAAGGGACTAGTGTGTTTTACCATCTGTGTTCTGACAAGGCAGTAGCTAACAGTAAGCCTCTCAATCCCTAATGAAGAAAAGAAAATTAATAATTTTCTTCCATAGAATGTGTTTAAAAATCACATTGTGGCTACCTATCACTAACAGTGTGTATGTGTGTATGACAAAGAACGCTTGAAACGTTTAGGTGCTCTGTTTATTTGGTGGAAGATACCCTTACTTTAAGGATTTTGACAACCATGCCCTAGATTTCATCTTGTGGACCCTGTTTCTTAGTCAAGGTGCTCGGTGTTTATGTGAAAAATAACACCGCATTTCAGTCTTTGACTGGATAATCGCCTCTCCTTCACTTTGTCAAATCCTTCTCACAATTTTTTTTTTAAATTAACTTTTTATTCAGTTATCTAAGTTTGTAAATGGAATGTTCAGATATCAAACTGGAAGGGGACTGTTGAAGGACAGATAGACATCACAGCTAGAAATGTCAACATGAAATCAGGTGAACATCTGAGATTACGTGGGGTGTGACTAATAATGTTGTCTTCCAAAATGTTTACAACCACAAAGATTAGCCTAGGGAGGAGGTAAGTTAAGACTGTTACTTCCATGCTGAGAATGTTTGTCCTGGACCTTGGAATCACCCCTTTCCAATAGCAATAACTTTGTTTAAAAAATAAATCTACTTCTTTTAATAAAGGACTTCTTTAAGAAGCTATGCTACTTTCCTTTGTCATATTTGTTTTTAAAAAAAATAATATTCTGACATCTGTCTCGTCTCTCTGGAAATAAATACCTTCTAGGAAAATTGTAGTCAACCAAAGGCACTTTGCTTTAAAGTGAAGGAGTTGCATGTGCTGTTGTTATTGCCCCAACATCAGAGTGCTGCAGGTTTCTGCTTTAGGCGTAGAGCACTCCTGTTTGGAGCATAGAGGAAGTCAGTGTCCCCAGTGAAGCCCTGTGAGCTGTTAGTTTCTGCCAGGCTGGTATTCCCTATGTAGAAGCATGTAATTTAAAAAGGGAGACAAGCCATGCAGAGCCTTTAAATGTTCTGTTTTGCCTTGCTGTTAGCATGTGTATGTGCGTCTGCATACGTACGGCTTTACACAGGCATCAGATAACCATGAAAAGTAAATACTGTATCAGTTCTCAGTTTGTGTGTAAGATGCTAAGAAGACACCAACACCATATTTCCCTTCTTAAATCCTCTGTGGCTGCTTGTGACAAGCTTGTTAGAGCTCTGTTTTCTTTCCCTG
>NW_010128612.1:0-59171 GCF_000699245.1 Pterocles gutturalis | reverse complement strand
TGATATGGTCAGGGTCAGGTATTTTTACTTTCTCTTTTCTTATGGAAATGAAAAAAGAAGCACAGCTTTGCTTCCTGTTAGTAAGATGGCTTATCTTCTCCTTTTATTCGTATCTTCTATGGTACTGTGATTAATCTTCTTGTATTTTCTTTCCTTTCCTCCCCTTTTGTTCCAGCTATAATAGACACTCCAACTTTTTCCATAGCTTTGGCCTCCTTGTGGAGGCATTTTTCTGGACTTCCTCTGGCAGTTTCATAGAACTGCAACAGTGGCCAAGTTCCCTGCAGGATCCAAGTATTTATCTGCTGTATTTGATGAAAACAAATGTGGCTTTTAGAGTCCTAGCAGTCCTCTTTCACTCTGGGGTTGGTGTTTGAGGGGCCACCTTCCTGATTCTACTGCCTCCAAATAGTTTTAAAAGTAATGCTAGCGCATTGGGTGTATTCCAGAGTACGCCCACAATATACTCCCTGGTGTGTAGTAATGTTATTCATAAGACCATATTGCATCTTCTACAAAGCTGACAATTCTAATCTGTTACCAAGCTGGGTTTTTTTTCTTTAATCACTGATCTTCTCTAAGTCAATGTGCATTCTTTCTCTTAGATAAAAATCAACAGATTATAAGATATTTTTGTGTGAAGTTTCTCTGGGAGTGAATTAGAACCTTTCATTTTTTCCTTCTATTCATATGTCTGTATGTAACAACATTTTTCTGATGCATAGAAATCACTTATGTTTAGGAGGCTGAGAATCCATAATTTCTCTTGATGTTATGTTAGTGAAGCCATGCATGTTGTTTTTCAGAGATAGATAATTGAAAAATATTTGTTCATACACATATTGACTTGGAGAATATCAATGATAAGTTAAAATAAAAAAACACAACTTGCTAACAGACTATATGAATATATAGCAGGACTACGTGTGTATAATGAAGTATGCCAGACAGGGCACCAGGCATGTATATGTTACAGTCCTAAAAGGCAGAGGAGGTCCGGAAAAATGGCTCCACAAGGACATGAAAGCTACTGGAAAGGGTAGGAGTCTCAGTTAGACAAATATGTCTATCGGTTTCCATTCTTTTTGTCCTGGAATTAAACATAAAGCCTTGTGTATGTAATAAGCACATCCTGTTTCCTTTCCTAGCAGTATGGTACCATCCATCTGGGTAATCATGTTATTGATGTTACCAATCATGTTACCAAGTGCCAGTTTTCTTAAAGGGGAAATAATCCAAACGCCATGCAGAGTTTTCGAGGCCAGAGGAAAGCAGGTTCTCCATGCACTCCAATTTCACAAATTTTCTAATTTGCCACAAGAAGCAACACAAAAAACTTGCATTCCACTATAATGTCAATACAAGCTAAGTTTTTGCAAATTGGTGACAACACGCCTAGCTATAGAAAATTATCTTTGATTAATAACAACGAACGACAGACTTCTACCTCCTCCTGCAAAGCCTCCTCTTCTAGACACTACTTTCCTGGGTGTTTAGCCATTAGTCTAAAATGAATGTAGCTATAATGAATTTTGCTTAATATCAGAGCATTCACTGAAAACAGAAATAGTGACTATGTCAGATTCAGCCTGTTCAAGAACATCAGAACTGTGAACTCCCATAGAAACGTACTGCAGAATATCTTGTTCTCTGTGGATTTAAACCTAAGGGAGCCGATGCATGTTGACTCAGAGTATCAATGATTAGGTAAAGAGAAAAAAAACCAACTTGATAACAGACTGTAGAAATCCAGAGCAGGATTATCTGTGGGTAATACAGTGTGTCAGACAAGACACAAGGCTTTGCTAACAAAGGGTGTATAATGAACTTTATATTCAAACATTTTGTTACATACTGACTACTTGTTTCTGTGTCTTTTAAGACTTCTGAGGTGCTAGCTGAGAAATGATTCTGTTGGTATCAGACCTGGAGAAGTGCTGAAATGCCTTTTAAGTTAAGCAACTAAGTTAGGTCACTGTGCTAGTGTTGTGGGTTGACCTTGACCAGCTGCCATGTGGTGTTTTTCTCTTTCTTAGCAATATTTTCCAGAGGTGCCACCAGCTTGGCTGCTGGGCGCAGCTGTGTCCTGTGGTGGGTCTGTTGGAGCTCTCTGGAACCAGCTGTACCCAGCATAGGACAGCCCCTGGCCTCCTCTCAGAGAGCTCACCCCAGCAGCCAAAAGTTGCCCACAGTTACTTGTCGCTGTGAGATGAAGCTTCTGTTTCTTCTGGAATAATTTCTCAATTGTTCACACCGCAGGGATAGATTTTTCAGGTGTGGATCACTATCAAATGCTTTAGTGAGAATGTTTTTGCTCCTATGAAGCTCGTTAAAGAAGAGGACTCTAGATGAACTGTCTAACATATACAGTTAATCCCCAAACACTGAAAAGAAAAAATGTAGTAGAACATTAAAGTTTTAAATTTTTATGCAATGTACAGTTAATGAAACAAAGGTTTTAATAAGAGGAATAGTTTAACTTTAAAATGTACCTGTTTTCCTTCTACTTTCCCTAGAGCTGTGACTGAGAGTATAAACCAGCTCATCACGCTGTGCACCCAGCAAGCTCCTGGGCAGAAGGAATGTGACAATGCACTCAGAGAACTGGAGGTATTACTACATTTCAAAAGATCTTATTGTATTAAATAAAATGGGCCCCAAATGTTTGTTTCTTTTATTTGCTTTGTCCAATCAGCTCCTGTCGCTGTCTTCTCAGTTGGTATCTGTGGCAGGGGTTTTAATTGCATACAGTGTGAACCTCTGTGAACATCTTGTAGTTTGGGCCAGAATGAAATTTACTGCCTTGTCCCCATCCTCCTCTTCCCTGCCCCTCAAAAGGTACAGTTTAGTCCTTATTATTTATTCTTACTGTGAATTAAGGAAGAATCATGATGAGATGGACATTCCCTGCACTGGAGTGAGCTGCAGTATCTTGATTTTTCTGCTTATAGAATGTTATTACTGACATCCCAATTTAGGATTATGTGTACCACCTTTTGCCCTGTTGCTCCCTGCCATTTGTTAGCGTAGATTTTTGACGCCTTGTGTCTGCTTTGTCCCAATGAAGCCAATATGACGTGTGTCAGTACAGGTTTTTGCAAGGTGTGTTCAGGTTCATGAGTGAAATGTTTGGCTGGCTAGAGACAGTGGGCAGCGGGTTGGTTGAAAGACTTAATTCTAAGGCTGTGCACTGATCAGAGAGACAGCTGCTTACAATAGTAGGAGATGTAATCTTTTAAATTTAACTAAATGTTTGCTGTCAAGGTCAGAACACCGAGTGATGACTGGCCTGTGTAGAGAATATAAAACACTTTCAAGTTTTTATTTCTATTCCTTGGTATCAAAAGGATACAGAGGTCATTGCAATGCTTTCCAGGATATTGTGAGCTTTTGTAATATGCAAGTCTACAGTCATCAGCCCATGGGCCGTAATGTAACGACAGCCTGAAATCACTGCAGAATGTAGGGGTGGAGCAAGCAGGGGGAGTGAAGCACCATTTCTCAGGACTTCCTGAAAGAGAATGGGGAGAGAGCTGCAAAACAGCAGGGTTGTGAAAGGTCAGAATTCCCAGCAAACGAGCCACAGAAAGCTGAAAGCTTAGGGGAGAAATGTAGGGCAGAACAGCCTGGAGAAGCCATTGCAGAGGAATCTGTACCAATAGCATGGCTTGCATGGATTGCGAGCAGAGCCCGGAAAGGGCAGAAGGAAGATCTGTGGTTTCTTGAACTTGAGGAAGCACTTCCCTGAGAGGGACAGTTAGTGAGAAAAGCCCGGGTGTATGCAATTAGATTAATTTCTTAGACGAGGGAAACTGAGGCAAAACTATCCAGTCCTGAAACCAGACTGAAGATTGGTGTCAAAGTAACCTGAGGAACCTATCAAATTTTGGGGAAGGCTTTCTTAGTAGTCTTAACTTATGTTTCTTTTTTTACAATGATTAAGCTCCTACCTCTTCCCTGAATGAATTTCCCCAACTCATCACCTACTATTGGTAGTCTCCCTGAAGCTTCTTAAAAGTACTAAAAAGTTCTGTTTCTGTAGAAAAGTGTGTCTCAGCTTGGATCTGATAGCCTGTCAGTATGCTCTGTAGGCTTCCCTGGAGACTCTGGAAAACTGTGTTCAGAGAGGACCTTACTGTATGATCTCCAGTGAGATAGCTAAACTTGCCCAGAATTTCAGGTGAAAGGATTAAGCAAAGTGTTATAGTAATAGCAAATGTCAGTGGGAAGTTGTGCTGGCTCATGATTTGCTGTTCTGTTTCCTTACATTCTGTGGGCTACTATCTCCATAGTAGTGCAAGTACTGCAGGAACACTGTTTGCTTTAGAAGATGTTATTTAAAGACGGAGCACAGCAATGAAGAGTTGTTGCAATGTCTGTGAGAACTAAGAGGCGAGAGGTAACTGGAAACTGTTTTCTAGATAGGACTTCTTCCTCACATCACCTTGTTCTCACAGTTGGATTGCTGTAAGGCTTTAAGTTGGACTATAGCTTTAAAGAAAGCAATAGCTGAGCTGTTAAAAATGTTGTAGGTGTATCTTAATGTTAGAAGTTTAGTTATAAGAAAAGTCTAGGCATTTAAAATCATGCCTAGACTTCCTTGTAGGTGAAAGGCAAACATCAGATACAGATGTTAGTATCTTCGATACTTATGCACTTTACTGTCATTGGAAAGATTAAAAGTCTTTTCTATCTGGTATTTGGCAGAAAGTAGTGTTCCTCAAAACTTGGAAGAAGTCATATTACAGTTTTTTTTTTATATATAAGAGATTTAGTCTGCTGCATTTTACACCTTTTTACAAGTTTTGTTATCTAAATGCATTGATTCTTTTAAATTAATATGTGACTGACTTTCACATTGTTATTTCCAGGAATCAGAATTGCCTCAGAAAAATAAATTAAATCCAACTCGTATGTGTAGTTTTCTGGCAGAGGGAGCTATGTTGGTGGAATCTGTTGGCAGTAGTAAGAGGCAGGCAGGTGGTTGACTTGCACATGGTTTGGTAGCTCGTTGTGTCTCCAGACAGCACTCAACAAATGGTGGCTGGTCTTTCTGTCACTCTCGTAATTCCACTTATGAAATTTAAAATAGTACTGAAAACATATATTAGGCTGTTGACAACCGACAGAAAAGCAGATTTCCTCGTATCAGCTGAGCATTGGTAACTGACCATAAATCACTCATCACAAACACAAGGTAAACCACATTACCCTGTATGTACAACAGATTTGCAGTGCACAAATGTGTAGTTACCATGCTTTAGGGATTGTAGGGTGGGATTTAATGTGTGGCACGCTCATCTGTATGTGAGCCCTCAGTGAGTGTAGTTTTGTTTGCTTGCCGGAGACAAAGTTGTAAGATTACATTGGTATAAGCAGGATAGTTGTGATGGTCTGTGTTCTTCTCAGCTCAGTATTTCGGGTTTTGTCAATAATCAGAGTATCTTTTATTATTTCAGACAGTTAAGGGAATGCTGGATAACCCCAATGAACCTGTGAGCGATCTCTCATATTTTGATTGTATTGAGGGCGTAATGGAAAACTCAAAGGTAATTTTCTTTTCCCATTTCTGTGACAAGTGTAAAGTGCGTTCTGATTATTGGAAGTTTCCACACGTATATCAAACGTGTTAGAAACACAGCACAGTGTTTATAGCTAAAATGTATGCCGCATTCCTTGATAAAACTCAGCCTGAGCTAGGTCTCTTACAGGTAATTTCAGTTTTTGGTCACTTAGAAGGTATATTGCCTTGCCAAGAAATTATTAATGAAGTGACTGGTGTGCAATGCTGTTCAAGTTTCCTCCTCTCTCCCATCCTCTCATGTGTATTAGACAGCATGTCATACTTTCATGATATGCTTTGACTGCAGCTATGTTAGAATGGCCCAAAGCATAAATGCGAGGCTTGGCAATGAAATATCATTATATCGTTCTGTGCAAAACAGCTTAGAGAAATGTCTGAGTCCAGATATTCCGGCACATCAGAAAATCTCTGTGAAATCTCTTAAGGTATTTGTCAACATACCGTGTTATACATCTTTCTTCGAAGCTTTGCTTTTGGTGGTGTTATTACTTGATATATTGGAATTGTCTCAGATCCTTCCTTCTCTAAAAGAAAAAGAAGGTGCTTAATGGATGTGCATGTCATCTTATATCTAATGCTCTACTGCAGCAAGATCTTATTTTGAATTTTAAAAGAAAATAATCTGAATTCAGTGGGAGACACTGTGGGAATTAACATGTATTCTGACATTCAGATGGTTCCAGCAGACTGGATGCAATTCCACTGCATTTCAGTGAGTTCTGGGGGCAAAGAAGATCCCGGATGTGTTGACTGGGGGAGTGGTGGTCGTGTTCTGCAATCTGTGAAATGTACTTAGTGCCAGGCTAGCCGTGATGACTACTGGATGACAGCAAAAAATAATGAGGGTTAATTCTGTATCCTTGTAGTTATGCACACTCTAATAGTTTTTATATCCAGCACTGTCAATCCAGCGTAGTTCAGCATGCCTTATCACTTACGCCACACAGAGGAATGTGCCTGATTCAGGGAAGTCAGTTACTAGCTAAAATTTCTGGAAGCCAAGACAAAGAGGTTTGTGGGCCAGAACTGGCTCAAGGCCAGGAATCACTTGCCTTTGAGTGGTAAGGAAGCATATTGGGAAGGTAACTTTGTTTTTTAATTTCTGAGGTTCTTGGAGAATCAATGGCGGGCATCTCCCAGAATGCAAAAACTGGGGATCTTTTAGTCTTTGGAGAATGTGTTGGAGTTGCATCCAAGGCTCTTTGTGGCCTCACAGAGGCAGCAGCTCAGGTAAGCTACTGAAGTCTGTAAAGCAAGTATATGTTTTTATTTTTTTAGAAAGCTCATGTTGTGGGTGTGTAAATCTGAAATTCACTTCCTTGTGGCCAAACAAATGATGACCTTGTTCTACACGGCGTGCTCTGTGTAGAGCCACATAAATTGTACGTACACTGCTGTACGTTGCAGAAGCAGCAGAGTGCAGTAAGATGCGTATTTTCTAAGGAAGGGAAATGACACCAAGAAGGAAACTTTTCTGAGCAGAAAGCAAATATCAAAGCAGTGGCATATGGAATTCATGTTTGCAACTCAACCTCTGAACTATTACATCATTCAGAAGCGCATAAAACCCGACCACAGTTCAAATAAGTTAATCAAGTTTGGTTTAGTTTGTAAAAATTCATAAGGAGCACTACTAATTTCAGACATTTTAAATAATAAGCAACCTCTGTCGGCTGATACTTTTGGAATAACTGACATTTTTAAGCTACTACAACAAATTTGAGGCTGGAACTGGTCACTGGGGTTTCACTGGTCTGATAACTGGGTGACTTGAACTCTCGAGAGCTGATACAGCCTCCGCAGTGAGGGATTTGGCTGTGGGGGATCATGCTCTGCATCGGGAAACCGCTTCTTGATTTCCCCAAATATGGAATGTCTCAGTACAGAATTAATCTCCTCCACATCTAACCCTGCATTGCCTTACGGGCATATCAAGATGACAGATAATTGTATCTGTAATTGAAATGCATCAGGAAATCTTCAAATACAGTTTTGACAATTCAGCCAATTCCTCGTTGTTGAGAGGCATGAAACTTTTATTTAATTGAGAAAGAAAGTTAGTTTGGCCATCAGACATCTTGAGGTGCAGTGAGACCAACCACTGCAGACTTGATGGGTCCTACACTCAGCAGAAGTGCATTTGCTGTGGTTTTCTACTCAGGCCTGAGGAAAACACTCACTACTTCCAGCTGTGGTTAATCCAGTAAATAATTTGCTGATGCTTGTGACCGTTAAAGCTCTTTCCATGGGCTATGCGAGTGAAAAATAACATTTCTAGGGATACCAGCTGCTTAAATAGTGGAGAGTTTTGCTTTGAATAAATAAATTTCACAAGTGTAAGTTTTCTTGGTTTCAGAGGATCCTGGAGATTTATTACTAAACAAAATGATAATATTACTTCACAGTATGATTTCTGGATAATCTCTGACCACCATGTGCTATGACAAATGACAAGTTTATCAAAGAGCCAAGACAGATTAAGCATTGTTTCTTAGGATTGTTTTCTTCCTTTCTTCATTTCTAGGCTGCTTACCTGGTTGGCATCTCGGATCCAAACAGTCAGGCTGGTCAGCAGGGTCTTGTTGACCCAATTCAATTTGCCAGAGCCAATCAAGCAATCCAGATGGCTTGCCAGAATTTGGTAGATCCAGCAAGCAGCCCATCCCAGGTGATTCCGGAGGCTTGCAGTGAGATGTCAGTGTTGGGACACGTAACTTCGCTGTATTTGTGCAAAGGAGTTTTGGTTTGCAACTGTTGCATGGCTTTGAACTGTGACTTTGCAGAGCTAGAGTATAGTAACTGTCATGCTCCTTTGACATCTGCTTGTTTTGTGCTGTCTATTTTTTACAGGTATTATCAGCTGCCACAATTGTGGCCAAACATACTTCTGCTTTATGCAATGCTTGTCGCATTGCTTCATCAAAGACAGCAAATCCTGTTGCCAAGAGACATTTTGTGCAGTCTGCCAAGGAAGTTGCAAACAGCACTGCTAACCTGGTTAAAACTATCAAGGTACAAATGCTGCTTAATTGTGCTTCCTTCTCCCTTTGTGTTTTTGTTTCTCTTTTTCTTTTTTTTCTGTTGAGACCAAATTAGAACAGTTAGAAATATCTTTTCACCTTCTGTGACATGTATGGTTTAAGAAATCATTAATTACCCTTTTGAAGACCTGACTTGGAAAACACATTCAGTGGTATAACTGTGCTGTAGTCGAGATGGAAAGAACTGGGCAATATTAGTGTGAGGAGGGGCAGCTGGCCCACCCACTATGGGACACCTCTGTGTTTATGTGTTTAAAGGTCTTGCACCATCAGAATAATTTGCAAACTGAATGTGAAGGTTTTTAATGGTGTTACATTGCTCAATATCTGGACGTTTGTGGAGGTATTTCTGACAGCTTTACCAGATTTATAAAAGAAAAATAAAGAAATAATGCTGGGAACCAAACAAGCTGTTTATGTTGCCGCTGTTTAATTCTCCTGTTACTAATAGTCTGTTATGTTCCAGATACCTGCCTGCAATTTGTCAGGAGGCAGCTTTTCCTCATGCAAGCAGAAATAATACTTGTTAAGCTGTAGAGGAGTCATGATTCTAAAACCCTGCTGGAAGCCATTACTGATCTGCTACTGAAAGTCTTTTAAAATAATTATGCTCTTAGGACTGGAAGGTTCTGTTACATTACACAGAAGGTCCTTCCTGTTGAAATCTTTCCTATGAGATTATGAAAGAGATCAGTTGCCTCATGTGAAAATGAGAGCAATAAATTATTGGTTTGCTTAATTTATTATTTTTTTTTTAATCAGTCTGTAGGAAAGAACTACCTTGTTAGCCACTTCCACTCTTTAGAGCAAGAGGGGCTGAGATGCTGTTGATGACTGTCATCAGAGTGCAATGATGGGAAACCTTCATTCAGTCCTGTGAAGCAAAGCAGCAGTTTTCAGTTTAGGGTCAATAACCAACTAAGTAAAGAAACACTCGCTTAAAGGATCACAGCCTTGTTTGTGGGGGAACTTTCACATGTTGTAAGCACGCAACAGTTTAAAACTATGAAGAATTAAACAATCATCCTTCCAACCATCATTATTTATTTTCCAGGCCCTGGATGGTGATTTCTCTGAAGAGAACCGCAACAAGTGCAGAATTGCTACTGCACCTTTGATAGAGGCGGTGGAAAATCTGACAGCGTTTGCTTCGAATCCAGAATTTGTCAGCATACCGGCACAGATCAGCACTGAGGTAGGGCAGGATGTTGCACTTCCACCCTCAAAAAGTTGAAAATATTGAATTAATCATGTGTCGGGAGACAGGAAGTGAGTGTAGAGACCTGACCCTGAAATGTCACTCTGTTCCTGGATGTTCACAGGGCATTCTGCTGTTTTTTGCTTAGCCTGTGACATTCAGTTTTGTACCAGTAGGATAAAACTCGTTAGGCACAGTAAGCGCTGGCAGTCTCATGTTAGTAAAGTGATACAGTGTTGTAGTCGAAACAAAGTTTATTTTCAATTATGGCTCTGTAGTCTATGATTACACAACTGTCATAATTTTCTCCTGTTTCTCAGCTGGACGGTGCCTTTCTAAACTTGGAAAGTGTTTCTGAAGTATGTTACAGAGAAAGCAGTCGGACTGCGATGATTTTAGTGCTGTTTCCATGTTGACTATATATGCGACTATAATAGTATGATACAAGAAATGATAATGCCATTTAGATGCTGTTAATTAAACAGATTATATGAGCAGAAGATGTGGACGAACTCAAATAATTATTTAAATGTTCTTTGTGTCCTTGTACCTTTCTGACTGCAGGGATCGCGAGCACAGGAACCAATTCTAGTTTCTGCTAAAACAATGTTGGAGAGCTCATCTTTGTTGATCAAAACTGCTCGTTCTCTGGCTATCAATCCTAAAGACCCTCCTACGTGGTCCGTACTAGCTGGGCATTCCCATACTGTCTCAGATTCTATCAAGAGTCTTATCACCTCTATCAGGTGTGTCTTTGTAGTAACTTTTTTCTGTCCGCCCTTAAGCCATAATAAGTCCATAAAGAATAATACCATATGGCCATTAGCACTGTGGTGTTTTTCACTACTGGAAATTATTTGTTCTGTGATGCACAATACCTCCCCAGTTATGCTGAGTGTTTAATCCTAATTGATGACTGCAGCCCTTGGCAGCATAGGGTTGTTCTTTGTGTTCTGTTCTCCTTCCCTGGTTCCACCTCCAGTTCAGTTCAAGGTAACTGTAGTAGAGAATGCTGTAGAATAAAAAAAACATAGCTAATATTACCTCCATCCTGATCACGTACCAACATACAGTATGTGGAAAATGGAAAAATTTTTTCAGGTGAATCAGACAGTATATAAATTACCTTTGCTATCTATTCATTACTGTAGTGTTCTCGGTTTAGTGCAAGAATGCTGTAGCCAGAAGCTAATATTTGTTATTTTTTGAACTAAACCTGTCTATCCCTTTCTTATTGAAAATTGTAAAGTGTAGTTCTAAAACTCTTAATATGGATTAAATCAAAATGGCATTAAAACTGTGAGGTAAGGAGTGCTTACAGTTTCATTGATTTTTGATAATAATGGTACCAAAATAGCAAACTGTGTGTCAGGACAAAGTACATTGAAACTAGCCTTTGTTAAAAGATACATTGGTCTGAATGTAATACCTAATACCTCAGGAATTGTGTTTTGAGACAGTCAGTTGCACTGTACAGAAACATTAATATTTTTTCCTAGTGTCTGTTGTGTTTTCGTGTTGACCTTCATTACTGGGCCATTCTGGCCATCCCAAGGAGGTGGAATTTGCCCTTTTCTTCTGAGGCAACCAATTTTTCTTTTACCTAATGATTAAGAGAGGAGCGATATGTGTGCGTATGTCTATGAAAGTGTGCAGAGTACTCTGTACGTACATCAAAATCCCCTAGGCAGACCACAGCTAGCTTTTGTCCTTGTTGCTCTCCTCCCACGTGCTCTGTTTTGTCAGGTAATCGAGTACGCTTGTGTGCATTCATGAAAGAGCCTGCCTCCTTCCCACTGTGCTCAGCTCACTATTTCTGTCTCTCAGGGACAAGGCCCCAGGCCAGCGAGAATGTGATTTCTCCATTGATGGGATCAATAGATGCATCCGAGACATTGAGCAGGCCTCCCTTGCAGCTGTCAGTCAGAGTCTGGCCACCAGGGATGACATCTCAGTTGAGGTAAGGGAGATAGCACAGGAACAAACAGAGCAGTGCTGAGCAGCCTCGCTCAGCCTTCTTGGCTTTTCTTTCCGTTTGAAGATTTGGAGTTGAGCACTCTGCACAGTCTACCGGCGGGGGGGGAGAAGTATTCTTACTGGAATCTTTCTACACAAAAATTGCATGCTGGCCAAAGTGTATCGCTGCTGGGAAGATGCCAGAATCACCACGCAGAAGTAGGGTTCAAAGTAGTTACTCTTAACCGCCCATCCACATGTTATTCTGACATCCTGTGCTGACACGACCAACTGATAGTTGCTGTTTCTCTGGTGCCTTGCCATGTGGAAGTTGGCACATTTCTGAAACTAATTGGTTACTAGAAGTCCAGTGTTGTAAGTGTCGATGCCATTTTTCTTAGTGCCTACTTTGTCATTAAATAAGTGAAATCTGGAGTTGATGTTGGTATGTTCACATAAAAGAAGCTTCCTTCTCCCCCCACACGACCCCGTGGTAACGCAGACCAATCCTGTGCTGTTTCAGCATTTATCTAATTGAGGACAGGCCATCATGTCAGACAGCCTACAAAAACTCAGCAACTCATGATCAGATAATCAGTTTGGTATTTAGTATCTTTTTGTACTATTGCTTCCTGAAGTTATGTGTCTCTTTGTGTATTACAGTGGTTTCTTTGGGCTGTAACACTGCGTGCTAGAAACATCTCAGACTAAATGAAGCTATATAAAAGAAGTTATTACAGGAAATATGTCATAGATGTAATTATTTTCTACTTAAAAAATTCAGTCATCTTGGACACCATGTCTAACTGAAATAAACATTACTGAAGATGGCAGTTATTTATAAAACAGTGCAGGAATGTAATGAAGTGCAAAAATAGTATTTATTTTCTCTTGCCTTTCATTAGAGTGAGCTAAGTCCCAGCGGTGTACAAGATATTAAGTGGCTCTGAATGCAAAGCCAGTATGTATGTCTCGACAAGCCCAGGAATATGCTTTTCTTATGCTCCTGTCCTGCAGGTGGTGTTCAGGAGATCAGTCCACATCTCTGTCCCTCAGAGATGTCATATTTTTCCTTTGTCTTTCCTTATAGGTGAATTTCTCCTGATAACTTCAAAGTCTAGAGCAGAGCTTTTTGCTCTTGCACCGTATTGTCTGCTTTGAAGAATGTTTCTTCGTATTGAAATTGGAGCTCCTGCTGGTTTCTCTGATCGGTGCAGAGAGATACTAAGTCTTTGCCAGGGCAAGAACAGTTTGGGAGTGGGGGGATTTGTCACATTGCAGTGAGAAAGGACACCGACTCCTGAGTTTGTCACTATCAGCTGGAGTAGGAGGGAGATATCTTCCCCCCTCTCTCCCCAGACCTGCCATATAAATCTAAAGAGGAGCAGGCCTATTTCAGGGTTCTTGGTGTTGAAACACAGTAAAGGAAAGAAATGAGCAAGGACATAAAGAAAGCTGAATGTGGATTTCTGCATCCTACTGTAGTGGGTCATTTCAACAGTCTTCTGAGGGTGATGGTTATGGTGTGGTACAACTTGATAAAAGAACAGCTTTGACAGTAATTGACAATTTCTCTTCCTATTAGGCTCTACAGGAGCAGCTGACATCGGTTGTCCAGGAAATTGGCCACCTCATTGATCCCATAGCTACTGCAGCTCGGGGAGAGGCAGCTCAGCTTGGGCATAAGGTACTGTCCTACCCTTATGAAGGTATTTGAAATCTCAGACAGATGGACGGTAGGAGAGACCATGATTTAGTAGCTTTTTCACTTCCTACAAAAGAGCAAAAGAAAGCATGTGGAAGGAGGAAAGATCTGGGATTTCCAAATGCTTGGAGCTGAGACCACATAAATCTGTTTGTGTTTTGGGCTATTGGAAAGATATTTTCACTGAGGTTTTTGGTGAGGGACAGGTTCACGGAGAAAGGACAGATGAAGAAAGGGGAGGGAAAGGCAAAGATGGAAGGGTGGAGCACAGTGTTGTAGGCCTCTCTACCTCTGGCTCTTGCAGCCAGCAGCTGTATATATGTGTAGGTTCTTCTGTCTCTTGTGCTGTGTTGAAGGTGACCACAGGACCTGGGGCCCATCACATTCCAGGCTTGATTGGCAGGTCACACAGTTATAGAATATGCCTGTATAGCAGAATTTGGCCAGTTGATGAAGTGTGGCAAAGGTTTGTCAGATCCTATCCTGACCTGAGGTCTTTGCATGCTACCCCATTTCTTGGCCAGCTCATGACAAAGTGAGGGGAGAAGTGTGGAATACACACAGAGGTTCCCTTTCCTGATGGAGGCCCATCTCCTGAAGCAGCTCCTGTAGTTGGAGGAGAGGGAGGTTTAGACTGTAGTTTCAAAGGAGAAGTGTGATGCGTCTACTTTCTACCTTCTGTGCAAGGCCCTCTGTCTCCATGGATTTTAGAGGGAGTGTTAGCTTTACCGGGAAAAAAATTACTGATTTTGAACTACCTTGACTTTCAGCCCCTGCTGCAAATTTTTAGGGATTGGAGGGGAAGAAAGGCTTGTAACAGTCTTGCTTTCTATTGTAAGCATTGTGTAAACATGTCCCCACTGTTATGTGGAGTGTAAGTATGGTAGAACTCGTGCTTATTAGATCTCTGTCCAAAAATGAAACATTCCAGGGCATTGGGCCACGTGGCTGCCTTAGGGAAGCGTTCATGCATCAGGAGTGATGAACCGTGTCCAGAGGTAATGTTAGCACTTGTGCCCACTCTGGTGTCTTACACAGCAGAGAACCATCCAGGTCTGTACTGGAATCTGATGAAGATGGTTTGAGAGACTAGGGAGTGAAGGCTGCGAGTACAAGGAGTCCCTGAGGTGAACAGAGCAGCCCAAATCCAGTGTGGTCCCATTTGTTATCTTTTGTTCACAATGAAGGCTGAGAAGTTCCTCCCTTGCATGGAGGAGACATTTGTCATGGATGATCCTGCGTAATGTGTGGCTCCCATGACAGTTTTGAAAATGATTTAATCTGACTTCAGGGGACCATGTGTGTCTGAGGGAGGAGACACCTGGCTTTATCAAGGAGTTTGAAGGTGAGGGGGGACAAAATCACAGGTGTATAATACAAACTCAACACTGTACAGGGCAGAAGCACTAGGACAGTTGTGGTACTTAAGCTAACCTGTGGCCCAGTGGTAATCAGGGAGTGTGGTTCCTCTCAGTTGCATCTGAGAAACAGGGTTAATGGCTTTCTGTGGTTCTTATGGCTTTCTTAGGTAACACAGCTGGCAAGTTACTTTGAACCATTGGTTTTAGCCGCAGTTGGCGTGGCATCCAAAACTCTAGAGCATCAGCAACAGATGACCATACTGGACCAGAGCAAGACACTAGCAGAATCTGCCTTGCAGATGTTATACGCCGCCAAAGAAGGGGGAGGAAACCCCAAGGTATGGTTGCCATGTGCAACTAAGGGATTATGGGAGAAGGATGAGGGGAGAGGGGGAATGGGCAAGGGGAGACAGGAGATGGGGCCAAAAAAACACCCTCTACCTGTGGGCTGGGGTGAGGATACATTGGTAGTGAAAATGCTATTGACAGCTCTCCTGACATGTCTCAGGGGACAGTGGAAACACTGGTAGTATACGGGATTCCAGTCTGGCTCACACCATCTTCATGACAGACACAAATGCTGGGTCTAACAGCAAATATCAGTACACTACTACAGACATCAAGGGCGAAAACACAGGGCCTGCTTGTTACATGCCCTAACTGGTGGCTGCCTCCTGACTCTGAGGGTCGGGGGAGACACCCTGTGCTGCCTGTTTAGATTTAGCTTCTCATCTTTGACCTGAAAGGGGATTTTCAGAGCTATTAGCTTATCTTAATTATTTATGCATCTGCTCTGCGTTTTTATGTGTCCACTGAATGGTCTCTGGTGATCTCTGTTTTCTCATTTTCTTTTTTCCAGGCATCCCATACTCATGATGCAATCACTGAGGCTGCTCAACTGATGCAAGAGGCTGTGGATGATATCATGGTTACCTTAAATGAAGCTGCAAGCGAAGTAGGCATGGTTGGAGGTATGGTAGACTCGATAGCAGAGGCCATGAGCAAGGTGAGCATAGAAATCCAGACTTCATCTTGTACTTGAAAGCTTGCAGGGGGTTGGAAGAGCTGCTGCTGATTCACTTCGCCAGTGGCTGGTAACTGACACGCCGTGACAGGAAGCCTAAAGATTCCTTGATTTTGTAGATGGTGAAATCAAACTGATGGGTGCAACAGTGCTCATATTGACAATCTACAGGATACTTGTCGGTAGAATTGCTAAAAGATATCTTTGTTCAAGGAGTATCTTGGTATTCAACTGCAATCTTGGGTCGACTGGCCTTTTATTTTTGCCTCCTTTTCCTACTTCTCTTTCATGTTAGTCTTTTAAACGATCAGCAGGCCAACCTTGAAGCAAACTACCTTCAGAGAAGATGTCAAAGCCCTAAGTGCTCTGCTACTCTTTGTAAAGTATCCTACTGAAAATGTATAGTTGCAAAATGTAAATGAGTTCCATCCAAATAACCGTCTTTTCTTATCTTAGGTTAAAGTTGTGCAGCATCGAAGCCTTTACCACATAAAGGAATGTGACATTATCTTCTTGCAGGAACGTTTTGTTACATAACCATTGCACATTCCTTTCTACATTACCTGAGAACTGTAGGTGGTTTGACCTTGCTTGAGAAGTTGACCTTGCACTTGAAAACTCCGCACTGTAAATTCTCTGCATCTTCCGTGCTCATAATGTGGGCTAAAGTATTTTCTGAGCTTCTCAGTACATTCTGGTGCACTGTCTTCACTTGCATATGTTGAGAGAGAAGAGATTATAAACGTGAATATATGGTGCAATGTCATTATTATGTGTAAAGTATGCTGTTGGTTATGACCTCGTTATTTCTGCTGTGTTTTTCCTTCTTTCTTGCAGCTGGATGAAGGTACACCTCCAGATCCCAAGGGATCATTTGTTGATTATCAGACCACTGTGGTGAAATATTCTAAAGCCATTGCTGTTACAGCACAGGAAATGGTAAGATACTTGGTTTGAATTAAGTAGAAACTTCTCCATGTACATAAGGAACGTGGAATGATTTACACAGTGTTGTGAAACTCTTTATAATGCTAAGTTTCAATCACCTTACCTCTTCAGGAGTAATGGAGCAAAGGAAGTGATGATTTTGTCAACTGCACTGTTGGATCTTAATGATGTGATCATAAGGGTGGCCCTTTTACAGGAGTGCAGGATTATGTTGTGGCTCTTCTGCACAAAAACTTTTTATTTGGCTTATTTTCTATGAAAAAATAAAAAGGAAACTTTTCACCTATGCACTTTTTCATCAGCCTGTTTCATTGTTACTGAAATACCACCAAATGCTTATTGCTGACTTCAGGTTACCCTTTCACACTTATTTAGCCTGTGAGATAATGTCAATATTTTCAGACACTTATAATAATTGCAAATGAATGCAGATCAACATCTCAAATTGCTCTTTATTTGCATTTCTGTGATTCACCTGGCTTTAACAAAAGAAAAAAGGACACTTGTTAAATCAAGATTTTCTTAACTCATGTTTCACAGTAATGCTTACCATAATGTTTGCCTTTTGAAGAGTGCTTCTATTGCTTGTTTGTTTTTAAGAGGGGCAAGAGGACTATTTATGTATGCTACAGAAAGGATTTTTTACAAAATTGATGGCTGTTGCAGTCAAGACAGGCCGATAATTCTGCTAAGACACTGCAGCTTATTGGCAAGCAGCATAAATTTGTCTAAAATTAGTTTTGCCCAAAGGTTGCATAAACTGGAGACAGAAATACCTCTGTTAAAAGGTAGGCTTTTCCTAAGAGAGACTCAGTTATTTCTACTGACGTTTGACCAAGGCATTCTGCATGGTCCTACCTATTTTTTCTTAGTTCTCTTCCCATATCTTAGACATATTTTGCATCGGGTCCTCAAATTTTTTCCATTTTCATGCTCCTGTGCTGCACCAGCTGAGATTGATGTAGGCTGGCTCATCTTTGACAAAACAACATGACTGCGACACACAAACCCCTCTTCCTCACCCAGTCCAAGTAACTGTGTACCTGGCCCATTGCCCCGCTGTGTCAAAGAGTGAATTACCAGCTCTAACTGCTGCTCTTTGATTACTCCTGATGTTCTGCGAGTGCCTGGTTACTGTGACTCTAATAAAGCATGTTTGCTTGAGTTTCTTCATGGAATTCTTGCTGGAGAACAGGTCCCTTATATGGCGAGCAGTTTACCCCGTTTCCTCAGTGTGGCCAAACAAATGAGTGTGCTTCTAAGCTGGAGTGTATTAACAAATTATTCTTATGCCTGTCATTTTTCTTCTTCTCTTGCCTGTGGTTTTTTTTTTGTTTGTTTTTTTTTTCAGATGACTAAGTCGGTTACTAACCCCGAAGAATTGGGAGGACTTGCATCACAAATGACCAATGACTATGGGCATTTGGCTCTCCAGGGCCGAATGGCTGCAGCTACAGCAGAACCAGAGGAGGTCTGCAGTTTTCAGACCTCTTTATTCTCTGTACACGGTGCTATCAACATGGGTATTCTTTTACTGTAGAAGATACAATAAATACAAAGCGAAGTGGCAAGGAGTATTCACCTCACTCAGCTGCAGCAACAGGCTTGTGGCCATTGCCAAATGCAATACATCCTTTGTATGATCAGATAATAGGTTTCGTACAGTTGGCTTATGTGTTTTCTTTCAAATGTCTTTGCAATGATTCTGAAACAAAGGCTCTGACCGCGTTTCCACTGCCTTAGCTTTGTTAGCTGCTTTTGTACGCAAGCACTGTCTATACTGCGTGTGCTTAGTCTGATAAACAGATGTGCTACCTCTGGCCCACTGACACTTGAAACATGGGACAGGACAGCACATCTGTTCCCATTGGGCATATTATCACTTGATTGAAACCATGACATGAACCCAGTCAACATTATAGGCATACTTTGGCTATACAAATCTGTCTCTCTTATGATCCATTTTCACTAAGAACAGACTTTCAGACACAAACTATATGCAGCCAGACAAAAACTCTCCTGAGTTTGTTTTAATTGGACTGAAAGGAACCAAGGAGCATAGTGACTCGTAGTGTGTCTTTTCAAAATACCATGAAATCTTAGAATATCAACAGTTATTTACATGCATGTGTCGTAAGTACTGTTTCCTGCTTACGGTTTGTGGAGAGAGATCCACTTTGGTCTTTGATATTGACCTTTCCCTTCTCTGAACGTACTGTCTATTTAATGTGCCCGGATACACTGGGGCAGGGCTGCACATAGTCCTGCGGAGTACATCTTCACTGATAACACACCTCAGTTTTACCACTGGTTATACGGACAGGTGTATAATGATAGGAATTGGGATTTAATGTTTTCAGTTTGGAACTTCAAACTGGCTTTGCTTCTGTTTCTCTTCAGCCCTCCCTTTGCTCTTAATACACGTGAATTGTCTAGGGAACAAGTTTTCTCCTAGTAGTACTATGAATCAGCAGATTTTTAACAACACTTACTGACAAAAGATGTAACATCTTATTTTGTAAGTCTGGCTTTTTATGCTACAAGCCTTGTTACGACAATTGCTCAGAGAACATAAACCTTTTGTCAAAACCTTGGTCCAGCTTCAGAAAGAAACTGCGATATTGCCTGACAATTCCGTATCACAGAATCACAGAATGTTAGAGATTGGAAGGGACCTCGAAAGATCATGTAGTCCAATCCCCCTGCCGGAGCAGGAACACCTAGATCAGATCACACAGGAACGCATCCAGGCGGGCTTTGAATGTCTCCAGAGAAGGAGACTCCACAACCTGGGCAGCCTGTTCCAGTGCTCTGTCACCCTCACCGTGAAGTTTTTTCTCATATTCCAGTGGAACCTCCTATGTTCCAGCTTGAACCCATTGCCCCTTGTCCTATCACTGGATGTCACAGAGAAGAGCCTGGCTCCATCCTCCTGACACTCACCCTTTACATATTTATAAACATTAATTAGGTCGCCCCTCAGTCTCCTCTTTTCCAGGCTAAAGAGACCCAGCTCCCTCAGCCTTTCCTCATCAGGGAGGTGCTCCATTCCCTTCATCATCTTTGTGGCTCTATCGTGTATCAGGACAGAACCTCCTGGGGCTTTCACTTAAAGCTTCCAAATACAAAGAAAACTCTTAATTACTTACTATACAGCTTTCCTTCGATCTCATATGTTTTAATAAATTGCAAATATATATGCTTTTCTATTTTGACTGTATGCTATTTCAAATATAAATTCCTGTCCTGAAAGTGAGATGCGGGTGACCAGTAGAGCACAAGTGTCTTTTGCCTACAGGACATCTTTCATCCCTCAGGGTCGAAATGCAATGCAGGAGAACCAGGTTCCCCAGCCAGTCTTAACAAGCCTCATGCTAACAGAGGAGTATGGACTATTCGCCGCTGTTGCGTTAACATGTTACAGTAGTTGCTGCAGATTGTTTCAGCACAACTGCAGAAATTCTTTCACTTCTCTCATTGCGTGCCTCTGTTTATGGGGCACAGACAAACTTTGTTGAGATGGGGTAGGAGCGTGTCTCACTGTCACCAGATGTATCAGGTTATCTAGATAAAAGACCTTCAAAGAGCTTTTGACTTTGTAATCATGACAGACTACTTGAGTGTTTCGTGCTCAGTAGCTACGTGAAAAGCAACGGCTTTCATTTGGCTTGATATTGTTAAATTGAATTACCATTTCTGCACATTACTTTCTGCCTGAAGTTGAAATAATTCAATTTGTGATACTAATGGCTGTGATTCCTGCTTATTTATTAATCCAAACACGCACCTATATGCCTAAGTACATGCAGGTACAAAAACTATCGTGTTTCTAAACACGCACAGCTCATGCCGTAGGATTATTAACAGATCAGAAGTGGTGAGGGCAGGATTTTCCATGTATCAGTGCTCTGCATGTACATGGTCAGTTCTGGAGAGCTGACACTCTTCGCGAGATTCAAAAACACACCGAGTCATATACTTTTTGACCCAGTGCAGAGTAAACGTGTACCTTTTACCCATCGTACATACCTTTAATACAGTGCATGCTGATGGTACAGTTCTGGGAGATGAATTGGTGTTACTCAAATGTGGTGAAGTGGTGTGTGCTTGATTTACATACTCTTGTCTTGGATACACACCTTATGCCTTCTCTTTCCCAGGGTGCAGTTCACTAGTGCTCCTGTTTCATCAGTAAGCCTTTTATAGGGTTGCGATACATGAGTAGATGGGATTATATCTGTTCTTCTTTTCTGATCTCTGCAGAGAGTATAGCAATGGGTGGAATATTGGTAATAAAGATTCAGCAGAGTGACCGTATTCTCATTTGTGTTGACACAATGTATCAGCATGATATTTATTTATTCATTTTGTTCTTGTTTCCTTTTTCCCTGTACCTCCTTTACTATCTAGATAGGATTCCAGATCAGGACTCGGGTGCAGGAACTTGGCCACGGCTGTATCTTTCTTGTGCAAAAAGCTGGAGCTCTCCAGATTTGCCCTACAGACAGCTACACCAAAAGGGAGTTAATAGAATGTGCTCGTGCTGTCACAGAAAAGGTAAGACATCCCTCTGTATTGCCTCATGATGTTTCTCTACCGAGCTTCCCCAAGGAGTAAACCAGTCAAATTGTTTGGGTTCAGGAAATAATATTTTTTTAACTTCCCATTGTAGCATAATATTGGCTGAATTAGACTAGGTTCTTACTTTATTTTCAAGTGTTTGGTGCAGTTCATGTACTAGATGAGCCCATGAGTAGCCCTTGCTCATATCTCATAATAAAACTTCACCCTCATACCAGAGGGACACTGGTCCAAAACTAATCCCTAAGACATGAGATGGCACTTGTGCCTTATGAGGCACTCCCTTGGAAAAACGAAGTCCATGTGGATGGCCACAGTTACAAAGGTGAGGTTGGTTGATGACACATGATTTCAGGTAGAGACTAGGCCAAGCTAATGCACTTAGAACTGCAGCTTCAAACTGTCTGGGGTTTCTTGGTCTTTGGAAACATCCACTGCAAACAGATGGCCTGGGAAGCTCAGCTTTGCTGAACCTTTTTGACAGCGTCTTTCTCCTTTTGTTGGGCACCAACACTGAGAGTCAAATGTCAGTTACTTTTACATTTCACCCACTATCACTTGTTCAGCCTATGTCAGTGTGCTCTCAGCACAGATTTTCCACTGTGTCATGCCCCAGGAGCATCAGCAACTCCACATTTATGCAGAGGTAGACAGTACCTTGTAAGAAGAGTTAAAGCTGATAAGGAGAGTGACAGTGAATCACAGGAACCTATTTGGGGACAACTTTGAATCTGAACAAAACCTTCAGAAGAACTGTACTATTAGAAGTCAATGTGTATATCCCCAGATGTGGATCCTTCCTTGCAAAAGCAGGATTTAGGACATAGTATGGCATGAGAGCAGCATCCCAGCTGCAGAGCTTTGTAAGTACAATGTCAATGAGATGAAATGGAGATCTCTAGCCTTTTTAGTGATCAAAAATGTTGCTAGATGTAAAGCCATATATTGCTTTCCTATAATTTTCTATAAATGTGACAATATTTAGCATCTGGATTCAGAGAATCTATACTTTCTGTTTCTCTGATGTTAAAGTTTATGTCGGTGTACTGTCTGTGACTACTGGGGTGCTTGAGGCCAGTATATATTTCCATCTGTTAGGGAAAAAGTGTTAGCTCTTGGATCTGACATTTATCCTGGCAGAAGTTCACTACATTACTTCTGACTGTATTTCAAGGAAGTTTTAACTGATGTGCTTCATCCTGTGATGGCTTCATTCTGTCTGAAAAGTGGACTTCCTTGCTGAAGTCCCCTTTAATTTGAAACAATCTTTAGTCATCACAAGAACTACTGCACAAAGAGAGCAAATAAGGAAAAAGAGAAGGAGAGGTTTATTAAAATGAATTTCCATTGTTGATTCCAGTCATGTTACAGACCTCACTTAACTCCATGTCCCATAATGAGGCTTTCTTTTGATGACCACCTTGTTTCTTGGTGTTGTTTCCAGGTCTCCTTGGTTTTGTCTGCCCTTCAAGCAGGAAACAAAGGCACGCAAGCCTGTATTACTGCAGCTAGTGCCGTGTCTGGGATAATTGCAGATCTAGACACCACTATCATGTTTGCTACTGCTGGAACCCTTAATGCTGAGAACAACGAATCATTTGCAGACCACAGGTCAGTGTAACTGAAAAAGGTGGAAGAGCACATTCACAGGGGAACAGTGGAACTGTCAGAAGCAACCGGCATGTAGAGATAAATTTTTACCTTTCTAGAGTCCCATGAGTGACATTGAATGAGGCAGTGGAGTGAGAAATTGGGATATTGATAGAGGACAGCACACTTCACTTTGGTTATTTCTGTGAGGAAAGAATTTTAAAAAGCTGAGGAACATCTGCCAAGAGCAATTCTAACAGAAGACTGCAACTGTAGCACTATTTTGGCTATTTTTTGTTTTTATTCAAACCATCTCATTGCATAGACTACCATGCGCTGTTACTCCAGTAGGGAAAATTAGCTGTCTGTGACGTTGAAGAGGAATCTTCTCTATATTTTTTTCCACCAGCTGTCCTTGGCTGTCCGGTTGTTTGTAAAACCATGTTTATGGTTAATGCTGTTGCGGACAGCAGTGGTGGGAACGGCACAGCTATGCCACGCATTTTTCCCCTTTGGCAAAGATAAGCCCATTTTCCCTTCAAGTAGCATCTGCAACAAAATAATCCCACAACATTTTTCATCGTGTTAAGAGATTTGCAGCATCTGACTGTTACTTCCTTTGCAGTAAAACCCAGGGCTTCACAGCCAAGACACTGACGTACTGCTTCACAACCTAGTTGGCCTACGCAACAATTGCGTGGCCAGAATTTATTTCCTGCCTTGCCAGTTGCTCAAGAAAGAGGAAAGATACAATGGTGTGTAAGTTGTTGCCATTCTGTAGACTGAAACTCAGGGATTTTCGTGCAGGTGTTATTAATTTCCAGGCTGACATTTTACATGAATATGGTTCTAGTTCTCAGTTAACTTGACTCGTTTGTGAAGTGTGTCCTCAAAATGATTTCTTCTTTTACACAAATGTTGCTCTGGATTTTTTGTCCTGACATCTCAAAACATGTATGTGGTGGGGGGGAATCCTGAGTAGATCCCATTCTCTGTTCCTTGTGCAATTCTTGCTACTGCCTTCCTCACGAATAATTGTTTCAGTCTCCATACAACATGCTGATTAAGATGGAGCTGTGACAGCCATTACTTTCCTCTGCATGGCCAGATTTTCTTTTGATGTTAAAATGCAATGCTCTCTTCTGCTGCTGCCCTACTGCATTTCTTTTCAAGATGGAGTCATTTTAATAAACTGCCTTGCATCTATCCCAAAATATAATGCTACTGTTTTAATAGTTATCTTGTCTCTTTTTTTTTTTTTTAACTTCCAAACTGGCCTGTGGTATATTATCATGAGTGGACACTGGCATGATGACTTACATCAGCGCTTTTATGTAGCTGTTAGTCACCATAACATTGAAAAACATGCTTTTTTCCTCTTCTTTTCCTTCCCTGCTTCCCCTTTTTTTGCTACAGGGAAAACATCCTGAAAACAGCAAAAGCTTTAGTTGAAGATACAAAATTGTTGGTTTCTGGTGCTGCCTCGAGTCAGGACAAACTGGCCCAAGCAGCTCAGTCATCAGCTAACACCATCACTCAGCTTGCTGAGGTAGTAAAATTGGGAGCGGCTAGCTTGGGATCGGATGATCCTGAAACACAGGTGAGATTAAGATTTTTCTGTTACTCTTAAAGAGACCAGAGACAGTTTTCAATTTATACGACTTCATGGGACTTCTGCTTTTAAGCAACACAATAGAGTTAATCTCTTTTGGTACTCTTCTGGGTTTACTCAGATATCCTGCTCTTTTTCAGAGCACAATCAAGAGGTTTAGAGCACTGAGTGGAACTGGACAGGTCTTTGTATAACGCTTCTGCTTTTATTTCATGTATGTGTTCCAGCTGGGATGCTTTTGGCAAAGTATTTGTCCTGTCTTCACTAAGTTGTGGTTGGACCACTGACTCATCTCATTTTTTATTCTAAAGGGCTTGCATGACTTTAAAGCTACTTATTCAGCTTATAACTGGGCTGTGCACTCTGTGTTACTTGTGGAGGCTCACGAGCTCTTGCCATTCTCTAGCTGTATCTCAGTTGTTTTTTATTTAACTCAGTTACTTCAGCCTTCAGTGTAAATTCTCTCAAAAATTTCTTCAGTTGTTTGTTTGGATCGTGGTGAAATGGAGGTTGGCAAGCATATTGCAGATGTGCCTGTGGTGGTACCACCTTAGTTTGGAAACACCTGCTCGTTTGCATAATGCCCTGAAAGGGATGTTTTTTCCATTTTGCTTTACTTGTTTGACTGACTAAACTTCTGAGATGTTTCTTTCTAGGAAAATACTTTTTTTTTATACTTTTTTTAACAGAAGGATTTCCCTAAAATAGCAACATCTGCAAAACATTTATCGCGTATTGTTTTGCTTTATATGTTAAAGCCAGGAATATAGTATTTGGAATAAAAGTTATTGTGCACAAGTAATTTATTTGGAGCAATTTTTTATTGCCAGTTTGAAATTATAGGTCCATCATGTGCCCTAAATGGAGCATTTCTAATAGCTTTAGCACATGATACTGGCACAAGATTTTTCCATGGCAGCAAGCCTTACTTTACCTGGTGTGATAGTTTCAGATGTCTTACGCACAACATAAGCAGTCGGACAACAGAGTATCACATCAGTCTGTCCTGTGTCTCAGGTTCTTTTCTTATTTCCATGGCCAAATTGCTGAGCTAACAAAAGCTAAATAAAATTTTCAGGAAAAGCAAAGACTTGACGTTTATACAAGTTACAGTGAACTACAAACATGAAGGAATGAGGCTGTTTTCTTATCATTTGTAATGCTACAGAAATGCAGTTATTGAGAAGTGGTTGTTCCACACCTTTTTTTTCCCCCGAGCTTTCTCATTTTTCATGCATGTTTCAACATTTTCCTTAAAATGAACTCTTCTGAATTCCAGCAAAATACTTTAAAAAACTACTTTTCTACTAGCAGAAAGGGCAAAGGAGAAGGATTTGGAGGAGAGAATTACTCCAGTAATACCCTAAAAAAATTAACAAGCCCATTGTAGTGTCTGTATTTTGTCTAGGACTTCTGTCTTTGACCTTGGGTTTAGGAGACAGTATCTCCAGATTTGACTTTTCCTGACTTTAAAGCCAACCAAGTTATTCAGTATTTAGTTCTGTATAGCCTCTTACAGAGGTTCAGCTTCCTTTTCCCTGAAAGAATGTTTCCTTCTAACACCTAGCCATAGCAATTACATTCGGTCTTTCAGTAGGTGATTTCAGAGTTGGTACGTAACTGTAGCATTAGAACTGTGTGCTTGTAATCTGTTTTCTTGCTCTCGTCCTGCTTCCACCCAAAGGGTGAAGAATGTGGAGAAAAGTAAACCTCCTCTTGGGGAAGGGCAGAGGAAGGAAATCCTCCCTGCAATCAGCATTTCAGTGTCTTCACAGGAAATAGTCACTTTTAGAGATTCTGGCCGGTTGTATGAAATACTGTAGCTATCAGCACAGCTCTTCCTCTTCCAGAATATTACGTGTTTTACTGGAGTAGAGAGAGAGTGGTGCTATTTGTGTACCAGTAGTAGATTTTTGGTTCTAGTTGTGTTCTAAAAATCACGCCCTCATCCAGGCTGCTGTTTCTTGTCTGAGGCTTATGGCTGTTTCTCATTCCTATAGGTTGTCCTGATCAATGCTATCAAGGATGTTGCAAAGGCCCTTTCTGATCTCATTGGTGCTACCAAAGGAGCTGCTAGCAAACCAGCAGATGATCCATCCATGTATCAGCTGAAAGGTGCTGCCAAGGTACAACCTTATTCTTACATTTTATTTAAAGTATCTGTGCAATCCCACTTGGTAGATGTGTGAAGCTTGGATTTCAGCAATTTCTGATTGCCTGAAATATCATGTCTTTCTTTGTTTCATTAGCACCCTGGGGTGGTACAGAAAAATAAGAAGACACTATTGAGTTTCCATGAAGCTATCAGGTTTTGTAGGCCTTCAGATTACTTTTGTGGTTACGATGAAAGAACTGGAATCTTTCTGAAAAGAAACTTCTTTCTTTTGCAGGCCTGCATCTGAGGGCAGGTTCTCCTTTAATAATGTTACCTACTAAAATTTATCCAATATAAAATGGTACCTAAACATTCTGAACAATGACATATGCTGAGGATAAGCTTGTGGCCTCCTTATTTAGACCTTGCAGCTTGGGGGAGGAGGGAGGGAGGGGAGAAAAACCCCCTTCCAATAACTCTGTAGTAGGATATTGTGTGTTACTGACCCCTCTCTCCTAGATCTTTCCAGGAAGTACATGGGCATCAAAGCTCAAAACTCGCACAGATTACACCGTACATGTCATATCTTTGTGCTTTATTTTCTCTGCAGCTGTGATGTATTATGACATTAGACTCACAAAGATCCTGTGGCTTCGTGTCTACAAAGTATTTCCAGATGGGGAGATCTAGGCAGTATTACTTCTGCTTTCACGTGATAAGAGTGTTGTAGTAGCTTCTTGCTTGCCTGGAAGCTCTTCTCACTCTCATGTCTGTTGCTCACCTGTCAGACCTGTGCCTCTCTTCCTTTCAGAGCACATGATAGCAGTGTGCTCTGGAGGCACTACTTGAAAATGACCCATCCAGTCAAGAAAAGTGGCTTCTTGGCTCTTCCTGTTGTCAAGCTCTCTGTGTCATAACTGTCAAGAAGCTGGCCTTTTTATCTCTTCTTTTTTCATTGTAGCTATAATTTGTATCTCACTGTACTGTGGTGTAGGAAAGGTGTAGTTATTATAGTGATGATTAGGTTATTCTGTATCGGGACTATTGGGTTTGTAACAAGAACAGTAACACTGATTCTGTATCTGCATTTGGGCTTGAGGCACGCGTTTGGTTGCTTGCTGACCTGGTGTTTTAGCTGATTGTGGAGGATGTACTGGGTAAATTTCAGAAAGAAATACCATACCTTGATTTACATCTCTTTCAGCTTGCAGTGCAAGATGTGTGGGAAGAAAAGTCACCAACATAATCAATCTGTGTAAGAGACCTACCCTGGAAATGTTCTGAATTTTCCATTTCTTGGTAAAATTTCTGACAGAACACACTTAAGATGGTATCACTCTGCAGTTACACGTGCTACATTTCTGCAACTTACAGGGAGCTTTCTGAAACTGGCCAGCAGGAGAGTTGGTATTTAGTCCCATAACAAGTACAGTTCATGAAGCCTCTTAGGCCCTATTAGGAGTAATAATGCTACCTAGCTTACTCTGCCTTGCTTCAGACCCTGCTGTCTCTGAAAAACAGGAGGAAGAAATCACATATTTTTTTCTTCACCTCTCTCTTCTTCAGGTGATGGTAACAAACGTCACATCACTTTTGAAGACTGTTAAAGCAGTAGAAGACGAAGCTACTCGCGGGACAAGAGCTCTTGAGGCCACAATTGAGTACATCAAACAAGAACTCACGGTACAGAACAAAATAGCCCTACATGGCCGTTTTGAAAGTATGCTCTTGCACTGAAATGAGTCTGCGCAGGCACCACTCCTCACGCTGTGCTCTAGTGCCTTGTAGTGTATTGGATGCAGTCTGGTTCTCTCTACCCGTTGCAGATCATTTCTGAAAGTACAATTACAATGCCACTTCAGCTTATCTGCTTTCAGACGTTACCAGTCCCCACTTGGAGATCTGAGATCCTACCGTCATGTACAAATCTGGAAGCAACTGCTTTGTTGTTCTTTAGACATTAAGCTTTCACTACAGATATTCTTTTCTGAGTTCAGTGCTGTTCACTTTTTTTTGATCTTGGCTTTGATAATGTCTCCTCGGCATCATAGCCACATTGCACCTGTAGTTTAATCTTGTTTCTATTTTCCCTTTATTATGAGCTGATAGTACCAGTGATACATGGCCTGCCTATCTGGTATTCTGTCTGAGATGGAATTAACAATAGCATGGAATTCTCTCTCACGTTAGGTGTTAGACCATAATTGTTTTCCTTCCTCGTTAAGATATAAAAGTAGAGCCTCCAGCTGCAGCGTTCATATATTTTTGTTACTAGTACACTAGTCAGTGATTTAAATTAATGCCCACATGTATACGCTCCAGAAAAGTGGAGTACTGCAAGAGGGTTGAGAGGAACTGACGATGGTACATAAGTGCTCAAGAACATGCGTCAAGCTGGACTTGGAACTTCAGGGACTGAATTTGAGCAATGCTGAGGGATGTCCTTCACGTATTTAACCAGACTTTACTTTTTAACATTGTTTCCATTTCTGGAAAGAGAAAGTGAAGAACTGCTGACCTTGGAGCATGGGATAGACCAGGCTCATTTTTGTCCAGACATTTGCATTCTGTAACCACAAGCTTGCTTTGGTTGCACTGTGTGTAGTCAAGAAACCTCTCCTGATTAACTGAGTGCTCTGAATTGTCCCTGCACAGTCAAAGAATGGCAAGCAAATACCAACTAATGTTTGGGAAAGAGGAAATATATGATAAAAGTAAGGTTACCCAGCTCTTATTACCAACATCTTACCACAGTTCATCGTGAGAGTAGTGTGTACTGTCAGGTAATTTGAACTCTTTTCACATGATTCACCCTGCAAAACTATATCTGTAGGTTTCTAAGGGAGACTAAGTATAGCATAAGAGATAACGCTCCCCCTCTACTTTTTTAAGAGACATTTGAATATTTTAGTGATGTTCTCCATCTGTCCTACGCTGTGCTATTAACAAGGACTCGTTAGGGCCCAGCCTTTGCAGGGGAAGGATCTCCTCATGTGAGCAGACCAGCCTAAGCAGCAGTCAGGATGAAAAAAAATTATAATTAAAGGAATAGTAATTCTCTTGATCCAGTAACACTCTGAACGGCTGTCTGTAACAAACTGTCAGCCAGGCAGATGAGATGAATGGGTTAACCTTTTTTTGTATGCTTCCCTCAGCTTATTGTTTCTCTCTGCTGTCTGTAGGTGAGCAGGCTTATCAGGACCAGGCTTCTGACAAGCAAGAACGATATTCAAGTACTCCAAATATGTTTCTAATTTCCTGCTGTTTGAAGGCTGCTTCCAGTTGCTGTCTCTTTCTCATGGTTGTTCTGCTTTGACTTGAAGGGTATCAGGCTTTCCTTCTGCTTTCACTTTTAGGTGTTTCAGTCAAGTGAGGTTCCAGAAAAGACATCGTCACCTGAAGAATCAATTCGGATGACGAAAGGAATCACCATGGCAACTGCCAAAGCTGTTGCAGCTGGGAACTCATGCAGACAGGAGGATGTGATTGCTACAGCAAATCTGAGCCGCAAAGCAGTAGCTGACATGCTAACAGCCTGTAAGGTAAACATTCACTTCCTTGCCTAAGAGTGATTTTATTTTTTTGTGTGTCTGTGCCTCTGTATCCCTTGAATTGTTATAGTTTCTGTTCAGTTTCTTTGTATTATTGTTCTACTTTTCAGATGAGAAAATTAATGGTTATGATAATTTTAAGGGAACATCTGTCAGAAAGGATTTTCTGTGTTATGCACAAAAAAAGAAGCAGCACTAATATTGATTATTTTCTTTTTATAAAAATTAGAAGTTTCATTTGACCTGAAATTTCCTAGTTTTCAGTCTGCTGTTACACTGGAAGGCAATCTGTGCAAGTAGTAGAATATACGAATAATCCTAGGGTCACAAATATGATTTCAGTATTTCTAGGAACACTGAAAAGAACAGTGAAAGGAATCACTCACGTCTATTTTTAGCAGTCATTTCCCCCATAAAAAACCTGTTGGTTTGCTCAGTTTCTTCTGTGCTTTTCAGACGTGTTTTGTCTTTGCACTAAAAACATTGGTACCCTGTTTTCTACATTTGCTTGAGCTAGACAACTTTCAAAAACTGGCCTGCAAAAGTGGGGGGAAGCATGTGTCATATAAATAGCTATTAAGCCATTAAGTTTTGTTTTGACTATAAAGAAGATCTAGGCATAAATTTTAAAAAAGGTATTATAAAGATTTCATTCCTTTTGGTCTTCAGTAGTAACACCAAAGTGTCTTTGCATGTAAATTATATATATTTACTTTTGTCTTTACATGTATGGAAGATGACGGTAAAATAATGATGCTCTCTGAGGTCTCTGATTCTCAGTATTTGGTCAAATCCTAACTGCTTATGTCAGTCCCAGATTAATTTTTGGCATAATACTGCCCAGCTGTAAGGGTTAATTTTTTTTTAAATAATCATTGTACAAAAGTGCAAGTTCTAATATTACTTAGAACTGGATTTGTACACAACCATTGAATGAAACTTTTAAAAAAAAATTTACTTAGTTTTCTGACAGGTGTTTTATTAGTGTCTCACAGTTCTTGACCACTGCATGCTTTGAACTTTGATTCTAGCCTCTCCCCTTCATAAACTCAGAAGGTCAAAAAACGAAGCAGCTCTAATTTGCATGTGAAAATTAAACAGATGTGCTACTTACATGAGAACTACTCCAGCCTAACGTGTCCTAGGTACAGTCCAGTTAATTGAAACTTCTGAGGGAGGCTAAGAGCAGTTCATAGTTATGCAACATTCCAACAAATCAATTCAGGCATGAATTCAGATGCTGAGGTGCACTAAACATCCTTTGTCATTTGGAAGTGGCTAGTGGAGACAAGTTTTTGTTTCGAAACAGGAAGCAAATTCTAAGTAACGGAATCCTCTTGTTTCCAAAACTGTTACAAACACACTCACATACACAAGATGCAGCCCAGTACGTCATTTTGAACATTAATTATGAACATTCCTCTTATGTTCACATCTACTCCCGGTTAATGTAGTCATTTCGGAGTTCATGCATTGTGATACACTGTGAACGGCCAACAGGATGAAACTTCCTGCAGACTTAACAATAGAGGTCTGGGATGCTGGAAAAGCATTCATGATCTCACAGGGAATTACCTTCGCAAAGAAAGCAATCTACAGGAGGAAAATGGCTTAGAATCATGTCACTTTCCTGTAAGGAGACACTGACAAGGAGTAAGGTCTAGCTTTATCTTGTCTCACTTTCCTAAAATCAAGAGCAGTTATTGGGCAAACAGGAATAAAAATCTTCAGGTATACTAATTTTATGCACTATCGAAAATGTATGACAAAATAGCCATGTCATTTCACAAAGCTTTTAAATATACAGTTTGAACCAGACTTCATTTAGAAAATCCTGCTTATGCAAGTTTTGCTCAGACACTTAGAAATCTTATGCCATTAATTTCTACAAATGGATTACCGTACATGGCATTTCCATGATAAACCACATCCCTTGAATTTTAGGGGTAGGAAGCGGCTTAGCCTCACTATGCCGTAAAAGCTGTGCAACGCAGTGCAACTTGGTTTTTGTGATATTTGACAAATACTGGAGAGGTTTTCAGTGTGGTTAGGCTAGACTGTACAATAAGCACTGACAAACAGATTTTGTCCTTTGGGCTAAGATAAAACTGCATGTGTATGATCTATGGTAGAATTGTATAGAACATAGCTCAGACTTCCCTGGTGTGGACTTTAAATTTATGTTCCATTTCATTGTCAGCTGCCTAAGGCAATTAGTATAAGGGATTTGACTTATCAGCAGTTATATATATGTGCTTGTGCTTGTTCTGCTATACACGAATTTACAATGCTCATTACTAATTCTACACTTACAAGTAGATGCCATTTTCAAAGACAGTGAGGTTGATTACCGCAAGATATAATGAACCAAGACAACTGTCATTAAAGTCAGTGGAAACACTGTAATTACATTTACTGAAGGTTAGAGGAGGCCCTAAGATAGTAACAATTTCTGTCTTTGTTACCTATTTGTATAAAATAATGACTATGCAGTAAGTAACCTCTGCATAATACCACTATTCTTAATGATTGCTGTTGGAAAGGAACAGGTATGAAAAGGTCCGTCAAAAGCACAGAAAATAATTGGTGTGAGTAATGACTTCGATCATTACATGGCCAGTAGATTGAGAGAAATGATTATTCACCTTTTCTCAGCACTCATTAGACTGTGTCTAGAATACTGTGTCCAGTTTGGGGCTCCCCAAAAGAAGAAAGGCACCAATTGAAGTGGAATGAGCTCTGCAGAGCCCACCCAGACAGCTGGGGCTGGAGCACAGGCCCTGGGAGGAGATGCTGAAGAACTGCCTGTTCAGCCTGAAGAAGAGATGGTTTTGGAATGACCTTGCAGCAGCCCTCTAAAACCTGCCGGGAGATTGCTGAAAGGAGACAGTGTCAGGCTAGTGACTTGAGGTGCACGGCAGGGGAGTGGAACACAGTAGTCAAAAATTGAAACAGGAACTTCCAATTATTCCAGTGTGGGGATAATTAAGCACTGGGACAGGGACCTAAAGAGGATGTGAAATCTCCATCTGCGGCGGTTTTCAAAGACCTAAGTGATCTGGTCTGAATTTAACGTTGACACAGCTTTAGGCAGGTGGTTGGACTGTGTGAATTCTCCAGGTTCCTTCAAACAACTGATTTTTTGACTCTATCTCAGTATATAACTCCATGAGTTATTCATCAGTGCTGACAGGCTAGAAGGTGTAGTACTACGAGTCAAGTAGTGCTTTCTGCCTTACTGTTCTGAAAGCAGATGAAGAGAAAATGAGGGCTGATGGTGAAGAGAAGCCTCGGCATGAGGAAATAAATGGGTATCCTGTTCTGCGGACACAGGTTTCAGTTTGAGAAGCTTTGGCAGGTTTTCTGTGCAGGTCTGGAAAAGTAAACATTTCTGTTGTGATTCCTAACTGGTGTAGTGAGATTTCTGTTAGGATGCTTCAGAGTTACAAAAATGTTTTCCTAAAAAGGCTTTATTACTTCTTTAGTCTGTAGTGAAGTATATGGTTTGTTTTAAGAATCATTGAACCTTAAAAATATTCCCAACATATTCTGATATCAATCTTGGCTATGTATGCAAAGCATAAAAGGAAGTTTATATTTCTCTCCTACAGATGTTTGTTCTAATTGCATGTGTAACAGTAATGCTTAAGTGTGGAAGAGGCATATCAGGGTGCTTATAATGTATTCATAGGAAACACTGGGGGACCCTTCTGCCCTATTTGAAAATGAAAAATAATCTGTTCTGGATTTTTTGGGTTTCTGGAGCTTGTTTGAAGTATGATGGAGATGAGGAAAATTCTGTCCTATTTCCTCCCATCTCCTTCCCCTTCAGGTTATTTATTGACCAAGTGACGAGATGAAGGTGGCTAATGAGAACCGTTTCCGTGCTCTGCTGATCTTGAACTGTCCGGCAGAGGGAGTGCATAGACCAGCTCCAGAGCCAGCTGATGCCAGCGCTTGCTTGGGATGCTGAGGAATGCAGGAAGGGCTCAAAATAAACCAGCAGTGAGATAATCCCTCGTCCCAATGGAAGATGTGAGGGTGCAGGGGTGAAAGGAGATGTCTGTGAGAGGAAATGCTAATTTTAAAGATTTTTAGGAAGTTTCACTTGTTCACAATTAGCACTCTGTTCAATCAAAAAGTTCCCTAGAAGTTTATTTTAGAAAATACAAGGCTTGAAGAAGCTGCAGTTTTCACTTTTTATTAAAAATAAAATGGTTTAATTAGTTAGGTTTATATCAGATGTCAGACATTATCCTTAGTGGAATTCCTTACAAGGTCACAGAACCGACTCTGCTGCTTCATCTCTGTATTTAAACAGATGGTTCTAGCACTGCCTGTTGCTGCATTAAATCCCTATCTCAAGCTAAAGCCATTAATATGGTTTTACTTACAATGTGTTTACCAGATAGCAAAAATCAGCTAACAGTTTTTTGGGTGAGCTGGTTGGTTGGTACTTACAATGTGTTTACCAGATAGCAAAAAGCAGCTAACAGTTTTTTGGGTGAGTTGGTTGGTTGGATTGGGTTTTGTTTCTCTCATGTAGAATAACAATATCCTGGCACTTCCATAGCACTTTTCATCCATCATTTCCAAGGTTTTCTATAAGGAACAAAATGGTATCTTTCCTTCTTACAATGTGTTTACCAGATAGCAAAAAGCAGCTAACAGTTTTTTGGGTGAGTTGGTTGGTTGGATTGGGTTTTGTTTCTCTCATGTAGAATAACAATATCCTGGCACTTCCATAGCACTTTTCATCCATCATTTCCAAGGTTTTCTATAAGGAACAAAATGGTATCTTTCCTTCCACTTCCATAGCACTTTTCATCCATCATTTGCAAGGTTTTCTATAAGGAACAAAATAGTCTTTCCTCCTCCATTTTGCAAGATAAAAGCGAGAGACTTGCATTTGACCCATGCACTGGGCTGGTGGTTGACCACTGATTGGCTCCAAGTCTTCTGGGGCCAGTCCCGTGCCTTGGTCTCTAAACCAGATGGCCACTTATGCTTTCATTCCTTGATGGTAGGCTGTACAGGCTTACAATAAAAACATGGTTTTAGCATATTTCTAACATAAGATGTAAATGGCCATTTTTGAGTAGCAAAACTAGACTTACAATTTTTATTTTTCTTGATATTAGTAAAAAAGAAGAGCCACAAGAGTATAACCTTTGCACTGTAGAACAGTATACACACAACCAAAGAGCCCATTCCAGCCCCAAGATGTTTTCCAAGTCATACATTTTCATTACACTAAATCAAAAATCCTCCTGTATTTTCAGATGATTCTTCAAGGGTTTTTCTATTTGTTCTCAACTGGCAGAAAGTAGTACTACTGCTGACAATACCTAAGGAAGGACACTAGGAAAGACTGCAGATGCACACCCAGACAGGAGGATGTGCTAATAAAAGGGAAAGTGTTTCCAATGCCATTCTCAGAACTGGAGCTCTGTTGTTCTCTGAGTGCAGTTTTCTTACACCTTTACAGCAGAAATGGCTGGCCCTCAAGCTAAAGAAAGTGTCATTTGCACTTTATGAAACATCTCTTCCTTTCTCCTTCTCCTATCTTCTCTGTGTTAACCTCCTCTTGTGGGTGTAGTTTTGGGATACTAATGTTGTTTTGCCTCCTCAGCAAGCATCATATCACCCAGATGTGAGTGAAGAAGTTCGCGAGAGAGCCCTGCGCTTTGGAACAGAATGTACTCTGGGATACCTGGAACTCCTGGAACATGTTCTCCTGGTAAGGAGTCGTCTACATGCACATACTGGATCCTTTCCAAGGAGAATAATCTCTCTGACTTCTTTCTATAGAGGCTGCTAGTGACACCTTTTTATCAGTTTGTCACAAGATTGTGAACAGTTTTGTTATTCAGGAAAAGCAAGCTAAAGTAAACCCAGTACTTCAGGTCAAACTCCAAGACAGAAGGAAGACTGGATGTACTTAAATGGGACTGAATTCTGGATCAGGTCTGGAGGCAGTATGGGTCCTGACCTAAAAACGTTCCCTTAGAATGAAATTAAAATAAGGCACTTAAGTATTCTTTTAAGCCCACTGTAAGCATCAGACATATTAGACACACTCCTGTCCCCCAGCCCAAAGAGGTTACGTAATCTTTATGAAAGCACTTTCTGATTCCAGGAAAATAAGAGGCACCTACTCAATGCCATCCCAAAACCCAACCCAGCACTGCCTCACAAAGAGCTCTACAACTCATGCTGGACATGAGACCCCCAAAGCTCTGCATAAAACTTCTCCACTCAAATCCAAACTCATAAATCCTGCTATCAGTTGTCTTTTCTTGACCACACATAATTATTACATAATATATTGTTCTTCTGTTCCTATTACATTTGTAGGAAGCAATACACACATAATTATTACATAATATATTGTTCATCTGTTCCTATTACATTCCTATTATATGTGTCTGAACTAACATTTCTGAGATACTAAAGTTTCTGGAGGTGACTTAAATCAGCAATCAGCTTCATGCATGCAAGCAATTTTTTTTAAGTGGCTTTAAGCTGACATATTACAGAAAGTTTCTGGAGGTGACTTAAATCAGCAAGCAGCTTCATGCATGCAAGCAATTTTTTTTTACGTGGCTTTAAGCTGACATATTACCATCTCTGAAACCAAAATTTGAAGCCACTAACTGCAGATTAGCTCATCCAAGTGCGCTTTACTGCTGAGAATACAGCATGTCTCATCACCACTAACTGCAGATTAGCTCATCCAAGTGTGCTTTACTGCTGAAAATACAGCATGTCTCATCCTTTACATCAACTCATTGAAATATATGTAACACAGAAGTCATAGTTATGCTTGCCACTAGCAGGGAAAATAGTTCAAAAAAGATTGAACCTGTTAATGTAATTCCTAGAGCTGCACAGCATTAAGTAATTTATCATTAGATGTACGATCCGTTTTTAGTTTAGAAGTACTTTGGTGAATTTTTCAAATGTGGTCTCCCAAACTCAGTCATAGCACTTGTTTCAAACTATATGCCAGAACAGACCAAAGACTTGAGTCAATTTTTGCTCATTTTCTTTTTCTCTCTCTGCTTAAGTAAAGAGGCTTCAGGTAAGAAAGGCCTGTTACTCCACGAAAGCGGACAGGCCTTTCTTACCTTAAGCTGCTTTACTTTCAGGCCCCTAAAGCTGTAAGAAATTCCCATCCCCCCCAGCGTTTGCTGCCTTACAAGACTGACTGACCACAATTGAAGAGCTTAATACCTGCATGGAAAAAAAGATGCATGGAATGATAACTTAATCTTGACTCTTTGCTGAAGTCTGTCTAGAACTAGTCACGTACACACATACTCCATCCATGCTATGCTCCATGGAAAAAAAGATGCATGGAATGATAACTTAATCTTGACTCTTTGCTGAAGTCTGTCTAGAACTAGTCTGTGCACACATAATCCATCCATGTTATGCTCCACAAATGTAAACAGGATCTGGAAAGCAGATGAAAAGAAGATTGGAGGAGCATTGAACCAAGGTATTGGCAGACTTTTTGCTCTAGGGACTTCTGTCCTCTTTCCCCTGAGTTCTGACTCTTGGGAGTTGTGGCAGACACGCAGTCTAGATGAAATCCAAGTGATTTGTTTGCTTGTTCTGTGGTTACTTGAGTTTTTCTCGTGCCATACACCGTCTTGCTAGCTTAACATCCTATCTCTGATTTGGTTTGCCCAGATAAAAAAAAACGATAGCAAGGTGGTTTCAGCATCAGACAGTCCTGTTCCTTCCAGATCCCTGTTACTCTGGTAGTTTAGAACCCCTAGGTCTACAATCACACTTAATTTATAACCTCCAGAAACACTGATCATCTCTGGGAAATCTGATTAGTCCATGGGCCACCTTGTGATACAAGCTCAGTCATGCCCTTCGTCGTCAGGCTCGGGTGTCTAGATTGCATGGATGTCTCAACACAGGGATGCCAAGGAATACCATTCAGCAGCCATACTCCTTTGAAGATGATACTTTTTAGGTGCAAGAGTTCTCAGATGTAGTATCTAAGATTTCATAAGCCAGTGTATTGACTTGTGCAGAGGCTGCATTGGGCAAGTAGCACAAAACTGACTTGAATGCTCAAAGGAATATTTCTCTAATCAGCTAGCTAGTGGTAGGCCACAGGAACACACTGATTAAAGCTGTCGGGCATACACAAATTCATATAAAACAACTTGTAAGTTGTATTCTTAGCAAGGTTGAAGGCTGACCTGCCCCCTCACATATTCATATGCTCCATGTTACTCAGTATTGATGCACGCTGAGTTAAGGAGAAGTCTGAAGCTTTTGTTGTTGCTGTTCTCATAGCATGCCTGTACCTGACTCTGCAGGGGCTGGGAATCTGCTGTGAGTTCTCTGAATTTGCTTTAAAACAATGCCGTTTGTAAACCGCCTAGTTTCAAAATCTGTATCCATTTGTTTAATTCCAACATTGTCACCACTATCATAGGTAGCACTGGTGTCACAGTTGCTGGAGCAGAAAATGTTATTCTTTGCTATAGTCCTGACCACATTGCTGTATTTTTGGACATTTTTGCTTGTGTGGGAAGATAACCATTGAGATGCTCAGTGCTCAAGTTCTGCTGTACTACGGGGTTATGCAGGGTACAAACCTTGGTTATGACTGTGTTGTTACATTGCAGATTGTTTAGCTATTAAGGATTCATGTACTTACATTTACTGTGGAAACTAGTTGACTAAAGATCGTCCTTAGGAAGCAGGAGACCAGTCCACCCATACATTGAGATGGCAGTTCCAGAGAGATAGAATTCCTTGCGTGGCAGAGTTCACACCAGGCAAAGTTAAGAACGCAATCCAATTTAGTTTATTCTGTCAAAGTAAGGGCTTAGGCATTTCACTGAAAAATGAGAAACACACTTGCAACAAGATAAAATGTATTTTCAATGTGTACCTAGTTTTCAGAGCTGCGTTGTGGGGGAGTTTTTGAAAACATTAAGAAAATGCACACCTGAATGTGACTTTCAAGACCCAACCTCTTGTTTTGCTTTTAATCTGTCTATATATAGCTATCACTGTCTCTCAGAAGTAGTTTTTAAGTGTACATACTTAGTGTTTTTTCTCCTTACAATATGGGAATTAAAAATGCAAATGTTGAGCCTGTTCAGGGGAAGAATTAAACTTCACTGACTGAATGTCTGACTGTTTTCCATTTGAAGAAGCACGGCTTAATACTTGATGCAAATTCAGTTCAGAGGTGTATTTCTTCCCCTTCTGTTTAAGGGTCTTGCCCAGGCTTGGCATTTCCATTGTGTTCACCAAAAAACTGCTGTTTTTTTCCGGAAGAGGCACTATCTTGCAGAGCTTTGTAATTCTATTTTTAGAAATAGTGACCAACTGGTTTTTAATGTTAGAAAATCAGCTCCTCTCCAGCAGTTTAGAAAGACTAAGTCTGATGGGTAAGTATAATAAATATAATATCCGAGAATGGAGTGCTAAAGCTGCATGTTCCTCCCACATAACTCACACATGCGCCTCTGTTTTGGAGAATTTTGTCCTAATTTCAGTACTGAGAACTTCCAGACCATATTGTCAGTTCCTGTAGAAATGCAAGGGAGTGCCACTTTCCTAGTATGCATCAGAGGTTGCAGTGTAAGCCTTTGCTCCTAGTGGTTCACAGATAATTGTATTTCTCTCACTGGACTCAGGTTTTCTCTCAGCTGATTGCTGTACAAAATAAACCTTTCATTAGTGTGCCTTGGGAATGTTCCAGCATTCTCTGGAATCCTTACTAATATGCATTATTACATTTCATCTTTTTGTCTAGATCCTTCAAAAACCAACTCCAGAACTAAAGCATCAGTTGGCCTCTTTCTCCAAGCGGGTTGCTGGTGCTGTCACAGAGCTCATCCAATCAGCAGAAGCAATGAAAGGTGAGCTGGGCAGCCTGCCTACCAGTACAGTGTGCTTTTTACTCCAGAGATTATGATCCAAAAACTTAACAAAAACCCTTTTAGTATGTTCTAAGTGTCTTGGTACCACCTGCTTCCACTCTGTTAATTTCTCTGCTGGTATTCACTTGTTCATAGTGTTGGTAAACGTGTCTAGTTGATCCTCTCACTTATATGATTGGTCATAAGTCATCTAAAAATCATGTCGCCTTTGAAGATGGAAACATCAAGCACAGCACTCAAGACCCAGGGTAGCAGAAAACAAAATACAGTTATCACTCCTCTCGAACTGGTGGCTGAGTTGCAATCAGATGGCTGGTTCCTTTGCTTACACTCTTGTTTGTTCAGTCAAAATACATCCTTTGCTTTGCAGTGATAGTTGCTTTCCAGCTTCAAATAAAAGGGTATACCATCATCTTACTGAATTAATTCTCATCCTCTAGTGCTGATGTCAGTTTTAGGTCTATAGTGTTTACAGTCCTCTGTCTGGGTCCTGCCCTGACAAGTATGTTAGTGAAACTAACAGAAAATTGTCTGGGTGATTTCCTGAACTCTTAGAATTGAACAGCTTGTGGACAAACATAAATTCAGCACTCAAATAAGCAACGAATTCTGTTGCTTAGGGGAAGTTCACTGTTTTTATAACAGATAAGTGATATTTTTCTCAGATACTCACTTCCCTAGTAAAATTTTTATCCAGTGATGCATGCGAACTCTTAGGATGACATTTCCAATGTTCTACATTTTAAATGAGATGAATACGTATTAAGGGTGGTGCTATTAAATGTTACATCACTGCTGCTGAAGCACATTTACCACCAGATTTACTGGGAACATTAGAATAGTCCAAAGAAATCTTCACAGCCATCACAAAAGCATATAAGCAGTCTAATCTCATAGCTAATAGAATGCTACAGTAAATTATTTTGAATAAAGCATTGTAATAACTTTTTTTTAAATTCTGCCCCCCTCTCCCCAAGGCTTCAAGTAAATTCGTGTTTGTTCACTTACTCTTTCCTAAGCTAGGCCAGAGAACACTATACTAATTTTTTCTGATATTCTGTATAATATACACTGCAGGTTTTCCTCAGTTATTTCCTGCCTTTATCAGTACACATTCCTTGGAAAAGAATCCTGATTAAACACTTTTCATATATGGGAAACCCTTGTTATTTTCTTATGGGTTTCTTTTTTTCCTCTGTGTGATAATATATATACTCTGTTTGATATAACAGTGATCTACATTATGCTTTTTCCCTGTTCAGGTAAATTTACTGAATTCTTCAGCCTCCAAGGATCATCAAGTCCAACCCAACACCACCTCACCCACTAAACCATGTCCCGAAGCACCACATCTACACGTCCCCCGGGGGTGGCGCCCCCCCCTCTTCCCGGGCCAGCCTGTTCCAATGCCTGATCACTCTTTCAGTGAAGACATTTTTTCTAATATCCAGCCTAAACCTCCCCGGGCGCAACTTGAGGCCGTTTCCTCTTGTCCCATCACTTGTTCCTTTAGAGAAGAGCCCAGCACCCCCCTCCCTGCACCCTCCTTTCAGGCAGTTGTAGAGAGTGATGAGGTCTCCTCTCAGCCTCCTCTTCTCCAGACTAAACACCCCCAGCTCTCTCAGCCGCTCCTCATCAGACCTGTGCTCCAGACCCTTCACCAGCTTCGTTGCCCTTCTTGAGGTCTTTTCCAACCTTAATGATTCTATGATTCTGCACTCTTATTTATGTTTTGAAATTGCTGTTTTCATTTGCTAACAAGCCAAGCCTGTATCAGAATTTTTCTATTCCCTACATGCTTTTTCAAAATATTTTTCTTGTCCTCATCTTTGGAGATATTTCTTCATTTACAGTATGTTTTGAATTTTAATTCATATTAATGAAAATAAAAAGTCACCTTTTATTTCTTTTTGTCACTTACTGCCTGTAGAGGATTTTTCCTTACTCACTTTAGAAGTTTTTGGGGAAGGTAGAATGTTTTTTAACCATTCCCAGTTTTATTCCTAATTTTCATTTATAGATACATGATAAAATTCTGTCTCCTAACCAATTTAGCATGTAGATATTTTCAACTTTCTGAAATGCCTTTTTTTGAAGGGGAACTGCTACCTTTTACAAGTTTGGTTTTGACCGTGTTTATACAGGCTGCCTGTTTTAAAAATATTTTTTCCCTGCTTATCTGCCAGTGTTAGGGTTTACTGTAGAATTCTTTCATCTTGTACACTATTTGAGCTGAGAAATTGTCTCTGGTAATGTTTTGATATTTGATATAAAATGCATATATGCATACTATATAGGGATTAGCAGCATGAAACAGCTCCTTAGGATTACAGTACCATGGACTTCAGCTATATATATAGATCTATATACATTATATATAGGAGCCAGTCATTCTGTATTCTCCTGTGATTTGGTTGTCTGTAGCAGAAACTGCCTCATTCTTTAGCTGGCGCAATGTTGACCCATAGGCATTCACAGTTATTTCCTTTGATGTTTGATGAATCAGACATGGGTTATGCTGTTCCTGATGCAAAGTGCCAGTATCCTTCTGCCCAGTTGTTCTTCCCTAAAAATGATTAATGTTTCAGTTGATATTTTAATATTAGGTTCACCCAAAGTTTCTGATCCAGTTTCAGTAAGTTTAACAAGGCCTTAAGTTTGGGGGTTTTTTTCTTTTTTTTTCATTCTAGCTTAGTCTTCCTTTGCCTGGTGTATACAGTTTCCCATCCTTTTCTGTTTCCATCTGTGACGCCACTTCCTCCCCTTGCCCCTAGTAGTTATGACCTTAGAAGTTTTCTCTCTGGTTTCCTTTTCTCCCACCATCTAATTTTCCTTATGGCTGTTTCATTGCCTCCCTCAATCCAAAACATGGATGCTTTCTGAATCTTGTCATCCAGAGAATAATGTTATGAAATTGAAAATAATAATGCACGGACTTCCAAAAATCTGAGATCACCTCCAGCCAAGTATTCATTTTGTGGACCTACAAAATTTTCTTTGAGCCAAGAGAAATGCCAAAAGCTCAACAAAAAATAAAAAGTTGACTTTTGGATATGTTGTAGAAATTGCTTTGGCCTTCTCTACACTGCTGTTAAAAACACATTGCCGAAAGCATGCTTTCTTCAGTCAATAATAGCTTCATCTCTAACCACTGCCAAAAAAGAGACTCTGAAAAGTGTGCTGTGGATGAGTATCTGTTGTCTGTAACATGTCCTCTTTACCATTCAGACTTCTCAATCTACCTTACAACTTGGTCGAGTTAGAAACCATCTTAGTAAGAACTCTAGTAAATGAAAGTTGAGTGACAGCTGCTTTTGTTCCCAGTATCCCTTTTCAAAACTTCTTTGCTTACACAGTTCTTAATTAAGTTACTTTCATAACAGAATAATCCTGATAAATACTTTTTTTTAATCTGACCTACATTTTGTTCTCAGTGGCATAAACTACAGTGGTTTTATGCCATTATGGTACTAAAACCAGCTCTCTGCAATGTGCATGCTGGATTTGACGCTTGAAGTGTGATTGTGAATCAACCTGGTTGAATGGCAGCACACAGCACCGCTGGAGTTATTGTCTTTGTCTCCATTAATTTCAGGGACAGAGTGGGTGGATCCAGAAGACCCAACAGTCATTGCGGAGGCAGAGCTACTAGGGGCTGCAGCATCAATTGAGGCTGCAGCAAAGAAATTAGAGCAGCTGAAACCAAGAGCCAAGCCAAAGGTGAGTGTCCATCCCCATTGTTTCTTAGAAGTTAATAAAGCAGAAGATGCATATAGCCCATATATTGGTGTATGCTTTGTTACTGTCCGTGACAATGGTATAAGGAATCAAACTTGGGATCAGTCTCGGTGCCAGTAGACACTGCACTGGGTGGAACTTGTCCCTGAAGGAAGACGGTAAAAAAGATGCTGTTCAGGAAGTGAGTCAAGCACCAGCCATGAGCAAGCAAAGGAAGAAAAGCCAAATGTTAGAAATGCTTTTAAGAGTTACAGCATCCTTACTGATGATTGATTACTTTTCTGATTCCAAACACATTTTACTGGTGTGAAAAGTCATTCTCACTTGCTTTCCTTTGAAGACCGTTTGTTCTCATCTGAATGTGTGGAGTATAGCAGGAGAAAGCAGCAGCAACACAGAAGAGATTCAGCAGAATGTAAAAGACCTTCAGGATTTTCTAAGATTAAAAACCTAGCATTTTATGCCATGCTAAAAGAGTAGCTGCTTCAGTATCAAATCACATACGTGGTATGACCATTTCTATTTAATTTTCCTGAAGGAAAACAAATTACAGTTCTTTATGAAAGCAAGTAGTGTTGCATGTTGCCAGGTCATTTCAAACGTGTCTCTGAATATGTAATATAAAATTAAACCAAATATTTCCATGCATGGTACAGAGGGAATGTATGAAACTGCTGTGACTTATGGTTGTATGCATAGCTCACAAGACTGGATCACAGAGAATTGCTACCTTTTGCCTTGTGTCAACAGGCAGGTTTTAGAAGAAATTATCATGTTGCCTAGAATTCGATCTCTTTACAATGAAAATCATGCTTGGGCTGTGTAAGTGACTTCAGGAAAGGCCGATGTATCTATTTCCGTGATTATGCTGCTCTGTAGGTGCAGAACAGTTTTCTAAGTAAAGCTAATGAGAAGTCTTGCTAAAAAGCAGGGCCTCAAGAACATTCAGTGTTGGATGATTGTTTTCGGTGCAGGGTGGTATTTTGTCATTCAGCAACATCAGATGAAGTAGTCCTTGGTAGCTTCACTCTTTGAGGACTTTCTCCCTCCCCCTGCTTAGTGATGGGAATAAATTAGCGCATGAAAAAGAAATGCTCTTTGTCCTGCATTTTTTAACAAGTACATCCATTTCGTTTATAAAGAATAATGGACCTTTATAATGAGACTCTACAGAGCAGAGGACACAGACCCAGTCTGAGGGGAAGAGTCCTCCATCACCTTTTCTATACAATCACTGCACAATAGTATATGTGTGTTGCCTGGTAACCCTGGAGTAGTTTCCTTCCAACATCTAAGCTACCACAGGGTCATTGTAATTTCACAGTGAATACAGTTCTCACACCTGCTCCTCATTTAACATGTTGAGTATGCAGTCTGCCTGTGATTTATTTGTCTGTTTATTTGTCATTTTCTGAAACTAAAATCCATATCCAACTGTTTATTTAATTTGGGATTTAAACAGCCTTTACATCCTTTTTTAGATGTTTAATCCCTTTCACAATATGGATTGTAATACACAGTAAAGGTACTAGGAAGATCACAGAGTGGCTCAAATACCCCTTTTTCTACTGAAGACTTGTAGCTTGTATCCTCCCAGAGTAGGATTTCCTGCTTTGCACAGGCTCTGTCTGATGCTCATCTTGGACAACACACACAGTGTTATAGTGTGAACGCCTAGACTAGGTCAGGGGGTTGATACAATTGATTTTTTCTTATGCTTACTCTGTGAAATGCCAGAATAGTAGGTATCTTCTACAACGAAACAGGCTGCTGGTCCAACTAGACCAATATCCTGCTTTGATTAACAGTAATCATCACCGAGTGAACTTGCAGAGAAGTCCTTAGTTGGCAATTTTAGAATAAGTTGCCTGCAAGAAGTCCATCATCTTCATCATTATTAATTGGTGGCCGATTCTCAATTTTTGGGTAAGCTTCTGTTATTGGGGCAGGGAGTGGGAGTCATTTGAGTTAGGCTTGAAATTTTCATCTTTGTGTGTTCCAGTTTGTCTGCTACCTCTAAAAAAAAAAAAAAAAAAAAAAAAAAAAAAAAGTTGAACATAGGGGTTTCCTCATTTGTCCCACTAAATTTGTCCCACTTAATTTTTTTTATACTTTTGGATTTTTAAAATTCTTTTCCTTGTTTTCATATTTTTGCATGTATCACACCCTCTTGATGTCTTAGACTGAGACCAATAGCATGAGATGTCTTAATTTTCTACTACTGGGAATCATCTTCTCCCAGAGAACAATCTCTAATAAATTCACAGACCTGCTAACTGCTGCCCATGTTTTATTGTATGATGCTTCCTTTAAATCCTGGTCATCAGGCTGCTGGTGAAATGTGCTCCTAAAATTCTTAGTCCACTAGCCCACTGTCCCATTGATACCCTATTAATATTTGTCTGTCTTCTGAGCTTGTATCTTGCAAACACTTTGAGGAGTCTCCTAAGTAGCTGTTGTTACTCCTTCCTGTAGCACACAGCCCATTCAGTATTCTCATTGCAGTGTTCAAGGTGGGGAATGATCTGTGAAGCAGTGAGATCTTTACTGTTCATTAAGCGAGTTTTGGCTGTCATATTTCCTTTAAATAACACAATTATGTTTTTCCTGACTGTGAACTCTTTTGTTCCATTTTCCATTTTTGGAATGCAGCCATATATTCCTCCTGTTATGCAAATATGGCACTGTCTGTAAAATAACAACCCCCCAAAATTAGTAATTTTTTGAGGAAGAAAAACATTTTGTCTAATAAAAACTACATGCTTCACTAATACTGGAAAAAGCACTTTAAAGGAAAAAGTTACGGTAGATGAGGTACAACCGCAGAGAGCATTGCTGGACCTACCCTATTCTGTTGGTATGCTCTTCGTGCTTCTGTGCAGGCGTATGCCTTCAAACACAAGTGTCTTTAGTAGTCAATAAGAGTTCCCTGCTGTTACCTCTTAGCAGTTTGTCCTTTTTTTTTTTTTTCCCAAGATGAATCAAACCTGGATGCCTTTTTCTGCAGGACTCTGTGTGATATGTTTGATATATTAGGTTGTTATTTAATCCAACTATATATCAAACATATTCCTACAGTGTCCTGCCCTGTCTCCGGGGGTTTTAACATAGTAGAAGGCAATATGGAGGAGTACATTCATTCACAAGCAGGTTTAGAAGATTTCCTGCAAACTCCTAATCTGATTTAAAATAGATACATGAAGGGTTCCTTTATCGGCAGAGTTGCTCTTGGAGGGACTCAAAAGTTGTGTAGGGCCTTTTATAGCAGTGAGCAGCAGCTGTGCCAAGAACTGACTTTCACTGAAATGGTTAATGTGTTCTCCATGGCTCAGTGCAGTACCTTGCCCATATTGGTTTTCTCTTTATGAAATAGAAGATGAGAGCTGCTTCAAAATAAAATGGTTTGTCTTTTGTAATTTTTTTCTACTGTTTAGCAGTGGGATTGGGGCCTCATTTGTTCTCCTATTAACCCTGACTTTATTTATGCTACCCCTAATAATGGAGATTCTATAGAAAACTGATTACAATACAGTACAAAAACATCTCCAATTCTATTTTTTTAATGGTGCAATCAACACTTTCAGGATACAGACTTTGTAGCTAGCCTAATAATTTTGGTTTGTCTGTTCCGGTGACTTCATGTTCCAACCCATTTATACCTCTACATAGTCAATAACAACTTAGTAGTTTAAGCTTGTGGAAAAAAAGATGCTGATCTTCATGGGGGCTACTTGAGGAAGGAGAAGCTGATCACTTGTCTCCTAGATCTGGTTTTCTAAAGAAGTGTTTTCTGCCATGTATCACTTAATTGCTCGTGACTTGTTCACGAAGGCTGTGAACTGACTCATGTTGTGAGGGTACTTTTGATGAGTGTGACCTTAAGACAGTTCAGGACACACTCTTTAATAATGGGAATGGGTAGAAGAATTATTTCTCTTGTAAGGCATTTTGCCGTGTTCAGTCTTGGGCTGCTGTGTGTCCTTGTTGATAAGGAATGCTCTTTGGAGACTACAGGCAGGTAAACATACCCACAGCACCGACCGAGCATTGTGCCTGCTTCTCCATTTCAAACAGGAGCATTCAGCCCTTCGATGTCCTACCTGAGAATGCTGAAGGGAAAACTGCAGGGAAGGACTAGAAAACAAGGATTTGTTAGAAAAGATGAAAACTCAACAGAAGTTCCACAGTTTGAGAGCTGTGTAAGGCTGCTTCAGAAGTAAATTCTCCGCAGAAGGGATCAACTGTCAATAGAAAATTTTTCTTTTTTCCAGAAATAGAAGAAGTTGTGAGATGACAGGAAATGCAGGATTTGGAAGTCTGAGAAACTCAGGGTGTGCTTTCTTCTCCCCACACCCCAGATTTCAACATAGTTGGAAAGAAATTCATTTGGTACCAGGGGAATTGACCTGTTATGTGATGAGATACTAAGGTTTAGCTATCTGTCTTCCTGATGAGCTTTACCTGCTGCTCTGCAGTGGAAGTGAATCCAGCCATGGTACAGTAGCATTCTCAGCAATGCAAGATGTGATTTCTCTGCATTTCCTTTGAAAGGAGTCATTTTTGCTTAGCACTTACATGCACTATTTATTCCACTCACTATGCTGAACTGAGTTCAAACAACTACTTTTCTTCAGCATCCCCTTGGTGGCTGGTTTTTTTTGCAAATTGGATACTATCTGGGCACGTACGTGGCTCCCTAATAGATCAGAGTATGGCTATGGGCATTTTATTGAACTTTGTGGAAGAGTGACACCTCCTTTAAGCAGATACTGAAATGCTCACTTATGTTTGAATTCCTGACAACATTGACATATAAAGAATAATATACATAATATATTTGGTTATGTTGGAAATGAAAACTTTAAAACTCTCAATAACAGGGACCCTTGGACAAAAATAAAAGTGCAATAACAGTCTGTTAAAAGTGGAAGTGCAGTAAGAGTCTGTTAAATTGCCTATCATCCAGCGGTACTTTTGTTGGTATTTCACTTTAAGTCTAGTCAACTTAAAGTCAACAATGCATTATTTGTAATAATGGAAAGAAATCTGATAGTGATTATACTGAATTCCATTTGGTCTCTTTGGTTTTGTTTTGTCATGATTGAAGTATGAGTTTTATAAATAAGACTTGAGGCCTGTTCCATAAATTCAGGACCAATGTGATTAACACTTAGATATAATAATGGTCATGATGTTACATTGCAAGCATTGCCAAAAATGTGTGTGGAACGTGACTTGCACACTTTACAAAACAATTTCTTCTACTCTTATTAAAAAAACGTGCTTTAGTTGATGGGATTAGCCCAATGGCAAGGCAGGACAAATACTTTTCCTTGAATTAGGTGGCTTTTCCTAAAGGATAAGAAAAACCTTATGTGCCAAACAACTTCATCTACACATCAGTTTTTATTTTCAGATCACTTGGTTTTTCTGGTCTCTAGGGATGCTACGGTTTCATCCTCTGGTCTTTGTTTTAGTTATGTGGCAGTTAGTGCTGTAGGTCTGAGCATGGCTTGATGTGCCATTTTGTAATGATTTTCAATTACTCATAATTATCTTCTATTATTTTATGAATGACTACTACTTCATCAGGTTGCAGTATCAGGAGAACTAAACCTGACTTAAATTTAGGTGGCTGTGCTTAGACTTGCAAATGAATTGCCCAGTTTTCTAACTCAAAGCCCACTTAGCTGGTGTTCCTCAAGTTAGTTATTTGACACAAGAACACTGTGGTTGCGTAAGCTGGAAGAAACCTGTATTTCAAAAAGCCTCATCTCTCTCAAGGTGGTCTGTTCTGGTATTGTATCCACTAGTCCTACTGGTCATACTGCATTGGATTGTGGTAGGCTTTTATTTTTAAACCAGTTTCTGTTGGTTTATTTTGTATAACAAACAATCAGAATACACGGCTCAGGCCTGGTTCTGATTAAAAGAACAATAACCATTTATCTCCATCTATTTTGTTAACTGTTCAGAAGCTAGTAAGCGTGCTTAGGTGGATAAGTGTTTTCAGTATCTAAGTGATTAGGAAGTCAGGGAAGTTGTTGTTTTATGGAACAATAGATTTGCATTTTAAATAGCAAGAACCCCTATTAGGAACAGCTGATCCCTCTATTTGCACATGCTTGTTGAAAGACACATTTGGATGACTGAAGTGTTCCAGACAGACCTTTGGAACATCGTATCTCCAAGGTGACTAAACTAGACTGCTTCACAACACTGCTCACTGTGAAATGACAGCTCTTACCAAAAGCTGTGAAATCCATGCACTTGCCTAGTATCTACATTACATTTCTTAGTACAGGTGAATGAGACAATATACATTTATCACTGATCTTTTCTAATGCTTTAAGTCTTTTTAAGTATTTAGAAAATGGTGTACCTAGTTTAGCAATCTTGAAAGCTGGTACTGTAGCACTACAAGACAATATGTAAAAACAAGAATTTATTTTCGGACCTGCACTTTTCTGAATGTAGTTTTGAGTAGCCCTAGTGGAGGTAGTGTATTAGAAAGTTGAAGGCAATTCTTCAAGTATCTGTGTGATACTCAATTTCATGTGTGAGCAGCCACAAGGGCCACTTAATATTTAAATTCAGTTATGTTGACTCCCAGCTTTAGTCCACATGAAACTCCTTTGCATAAAATTATGTTATAGGTCTCATTGAATTTACTGATGTGTTCCAAAATCTTCTTGTCTCACTTTGTATATAACCTCAATCTTGAAAATACAGCTGCTTTCAGATTAATAATGTGTGACATTGTTCTTTCTTGGTTATAGCAAGCAGATGAGACTCTGGATTTCGAAGAACAGATCCTGGAAGCAGCTAAATCCATTGCAGCTGCTACCAGTGCCCTTGTGAAGTCAGCTTCAGCAGCCCAGAGAGAACTGGTGGCACAGGGAAAGGTGGGTAAACAGGGCAAGTAGCAACAGTAAGGGGAGAAAGCATCAAAACTTCATCTGGTCTTTTAACTGTTCTCTGTTAAAACAGTAGGAGAGAAGCTTGGGAATGACTAATGAGAATCTAAATCTTTCCATTGATCATCACAATAGATGGCCCAGGCCTTGGTTCTGTTAAAAAAAAAAAACAAACCATAATTATATTTATTTAAACCTCACAAGTATAATCAAGTGTTTGGCTCTTGACATGTTTCAGCTGTGGGGAGTTTTTGTATTTATGCATTTTTTTTAATTTTGTGAAGATCTGTGATTCAAGCTAGTAATGTATAGTCCCAAAAGACAGCTTGGGGACCCGAAAACAAATGACACAGTATAAAATGCCACTCTGGACCAGAATAGCAAAGGGCCTCACAAATTGTGCCCTCGATGTTTCGCCATCTGATTTAGTGGGGACACAGGCCTGCTTGCAAATTCAGTACATTTAAGTGGACATGCTTGTAATTATTCTTGGGACCAATGGAAAGCATGCTCATAACATGTGTTGTCCTTTTGGTCTGGTCAGGATTGAGGTCTTTGTAATTAATTTCATATCTGTCACTGTGTTTTTTCCTGGTTCATATACTTTGAAACTTAAAATCTGAACATCAGACAGATATGTTGCGTGTGAGAACACTTTGTTATAGGATCATTGTTGTTGTATAGTTATGGTTTCCAGTTTCATCTCATTCTTTATTCTGAGCAGACTGTGTCATGAATCCTGTCAAAAAAGCACTATGCTGTCTACTTCAGCTAGGATTCCTGCGGAGCTTGTGCTTTTAGTTCCAGCAGGAGCACAGAGCACTAGTTTCAGAACAACAGTGATGTAACTGTTTGAAAAGACCCACCATAAGGAACTTATCAGCAATGCCTAAAACAAGACGTTATTACTGCCCATTGAAATCTGGCTGTGGGGACACTCAAAAACATGAGAATTTTTACTTACCTGTTTCGCTTAGATTATTGTGCAGTCTTGTTTTATGTGATAAGACCTGTTCTTACTTAGTTCCATTATGACATACAGCTTGCTTTACTTTCCTCTCCACCACTGTTGTAAAGCTGTACAGAATAATACAGAATGTGTTCTATCCTAGTACCAGCCCTGAATCTCCCTCGGGTAGTTCTGGCTTCTTTGCTCTCCCATGTACATTTCTGTCTTTCAGCTTGAGGCTAACAGCACTTGCATCCTGTTCCATTCAAGTTCAGATAATTGCTAAAATCACTTTAATCTGTCTGTTTGAGGAAAGCTGTAGCTTGCTGTTCTAATTAGAAGCCCACCTGTCAAATACAGTGCTGTATCAGCCTGCTTTACTGAATTTAGCCATTTTGCTTTATCCGTCACTCTTCCATAGTAACTTGCTGAAAGATCAGGAATTTTTGCAGCAAAAGGCTTTTACTGATGGTTTCTTGCCTCCTTGGAAGATCTGTGGTCCTTAAGGGAAGAAAGGAATCCCAACCAAAATCAAAATTTAATGAAACATCAAACTTCAGAATTGTTTGTGGCAAACCCCCTCATTATGATAACTTCTTAGAATAAATAAAGCCATTAAGATACTTCTGAAATAATGAAGCCCTAACCCTCTCTTCTTTCCTGACTAATTATTAGTGCTTAGGCAATTGTCATTATGGGGTATCCTGAATGCTCTGGTAGCCTGTATCTCCAGGTCAGCCAGAAGTACGTGAAGCTGGATTCTAAAATGACTGACCAAATTCTTGCCCATAGAGAATGGCTCCAACCTGCTTGGTGGGAAGATTTTGTTAACTGTTACTAGGGAAAATGTTTTGCTTTTGTAAGAAACTTTCTGAGGCATGTGGTATGGACTCCCCCCAGAAAAGCATGGCTGGCATGTAGGTGGGAAGGACAAGTTTGATCTGCTCCACATCTATTGCTTCCATACTGAACAGCAAACTGTGCGGACTGCTGGCTGAGATTCCTCACTGACTTTTGGTCTGGAGGCAGTGGGAAATTCTTACCCAACTGCATGGATGTGTGCAGACCAGGCACGTTCTTGTCCCAAATACATTTCCAACATTGCTTGGTAAAGGCTGTGAAAGTATCTTACATGGCAAATTGGTGCAGTACTGTAGTTGAAGAGTTTGCTAAAGAAATTTTAAGTGTAACTACTTTCCCCTGTGGAATTGTTACAAAATAATTATTTTCATATTAGGCAGCCATTTCCATTTCTGCAGTATAGATGAAGTCTGGGAAGTTGCATCTGATCTATCTTCTTCCACGCCACCCCCCTATTCACTCACTGACACATGCACACACACAAAACTCAGACACCACTAACTAGACTCGTGCATCTGTGGTCTACTTAAAATATGTTTTCAGTGGATGATTAGGCAAGAAAACCTTGAAACCTAAAGAATTCAGGGACCTTGTATATTCTTTTGTATAACAGATTTCTCAGTTATACAAAAGTGTCACCATAGCTATGAGCGAACACATCTTCTGTTCATGATTCAGTTCCAATCCCTGGGATCCTCATTATGCACCAATCCCTATTTCCATTTCTTTTAAAATCCAACAACTTTCTGGACCATGTTTACATTTCACATCTTCCAGCGCCTCTCCCAAAAACTCCCAGGCAGTTGGGAGTGTGGGGCTGGCAACCAGCTGTAGAATTTTGTGTCATTGCTTTCATCTGACATGGGAAGAAGACTGACTCCTGGTTGTTGCCAGTACTGCTGATGCCATGAACACTTCAGTGGATGAGCCATGCAGAGAAATGGGGTGCTCTCCTCAAATGCCATTATTAGGCAGGAAGGCTGTCAGGGGGGTTCCCTGTGGAGCTTTCTGTTCTGTACCTTCCTGTAGTGCCAGAATCAGAAAAGACTCTGGAACAATGTAAATCCGAATGTGTTGTGGAGACAGAAATAAGTTATTTCAAAGGCCAGGAGATTAGGAGCTACTGCTTCAACTGTTGCTTAGGCCAAAGTCTTGGCTGCAACAATCATTACTTTGGCACTTCTCCACATGTTCCAGGGATGGGGCAATTCAAGCAGCATAGCAAGCTGGACGCTATGTGAGCAGGCAGGTAGGCACTGGAAACACACTTGCTCTGACAACTAACTTGCAGTTGGATTTTCTGCTCCTGTATGTGTTGGGCACAGTCACAGCTGCAGGTGTTTCCTTTTTTTATGGATTACTGTTTGTCTAAATCTGAGACAAACCAATTTCATTTTCTGTTTCATCGTAAGCCATCTCTGAACTGTTTTTTCAGGTTGGAGCAATCCCTGCAAATGCAGCTGATGATGGACAGTGGTCTCAGGGACTTATTTCTGCTGTGAGTAACTACTTCTCTCAAGGAAAACTAGCACCTTCTCTGAAGAAATAATATCCTGTGAGAAACAATGACTTTTTTTACTGTCTCCTAGGCCCGAATGGTGGCAGCTGCAACCAGCAATCTCTGTGAAGCAGCTAATGCCTCGGTACAAGGCCACGCTAGTGAGGAGAAGCTCATCTCATCTGCCAAACAAGTGGCAGCTTCTACAGCACAGTTGCTTGTAGCTTGCAAAGTGAAGGCTGATCATGACTCGGAAGCCATGAGGAGGCTACAGGTACTTGTGTTTTCAATTCCTGAAAACCCACAGTAGTGCTATGTAAACGCTGTTGTGGCACTGTATGAACAAACCACAGATTTTAGGAATAGTTTGTTTAATTTCAGAATTCTGTTCAGTTTTTCTTCTTTGTGGGATTCTGGGGTACTTTCATTCATCAAGGTTGAAGTGATTGTGCATTTGTCATTATTCAGCAGTAGCTGCAGCTCACTTCACTGCTTATTCTTCATTTTTAAAAGATGTCGAGAGATGCAAATGTTGACTGGCTGGTGCCAAGGCGTGGTTTAGATGCAATATTGATAGATTCATATTCATGATAAGCCACAGGAATACCTGAGCTGAGAGTGTTTACTATGTGCATTTTTATAGCAACTGAGTATAACTGGTTTCTCTGCAATTATTCTGCATTCAGTTAGACTCCCAGTGAGCTTGCAAACAGGTAAGCACTCTTAACTTGGTTGCACATGAGTATTCTCCTGACCTCTGCAAGATTTACGCATATTTTCAACAAAGTACTTGTCCAAGTCCAAGCCTGGGTTGTGGTCAGTTTTCCTTTGTCTTGGAGTCAAGAGACAGCAATTGTAGATGAACATTTCTAAAATGGAGAATCATTGTCAGACAGAAGCAAGAACAGAAGCTGATGCAACATCTCAAGTCCGATTTAACTCTTTTACATGAAATTGGTTCCTTTCTACATTACACGCCCATATCATGTTGACCTTCTCTGAACAATTACTGAATTAACACTGTGTTATGACAGGTAAAATATAATGTCTCCAGAAGTTTTGTTTAAGGGTGTTAGTTTTTAAAATGGCTACAGGCTTCTCTGACATCCTGTCCTGCAGGCTCAGCCTGGAACACGAGAACTATTTTAGTTTCTTTTTTCATACCATCAACATGGAGTATCTTTGGTGATAGTGAAATTTTCCCTTTTTCTCTTATTTGCACAGGTGCTGCTAATGGATATTCAATAAAATAGTTCATGGATGGATAGGTATAATCCAGTCCAACAAATACCTATGACTAAGTATCTGTCTGAGCAAAAGGAACTGATATAATAATTTTTTTCAAAGTAGAAAAATGGGTTAGATATTTTGGAGGAAAAAACAAATGTATGTGTGTGAAAAATCTGTTTCTATAGAGAACAGTGGCGTGTTAATGTTATCTCTAGGGATGAGATGGTTTTAGTGTTGTATGGTGGATTCATACAGATTGACTTTGTCAAGGGTCTGTGAGGGGAGGTATCAGTAACTAGAAGATAGTTCTGACTGTAATGTACCCTGCACTTTAATATCCAAATGCCAACATGGGTCTGAAGGAATTTTAAATGCAGAACAAATAATAGAACAGATACTAGAGACTGCTTTCTCAGCTCTGCCAGGAAATTCAGGGCATTCAGTCACTGTAGGCAAATATTATTAAATAGACATCGAATGTGAGAAGTTGGAAGGGAATATGAAAAGGAAATGAGCCCAAGCACAGACTGAAATTAAATTTGCCACTTTACCAAGCTTCATATTAATCCCAAAATTAATAACGAAGGAAAAAGCAGTTTCCATTTGTAAATAATGTCCTTTATCATAGCAAAACCATCAAGTTGATGTCTACCAAATATTTTTACTGGTGGGTTTGCCAGAACTACTGAGGCTTTTCAGCTGGCTTTGCCTCCAGCACAAATGTTTTCACATAGCTTTAATCAGTAGGTTAGGTTCAGGAGTTTGAGCGTATTAGTTCTCTCTTTCCTACCCTACACACAACTGCAAGCTTTGGGAGAAGACATTTGAACTGCATGTCCCGTGAATGCTAACTTGGAATGCACTGTTACAGGGTCTGTTCCAAAACTTAATGAAACAAATGGAAATGTTTCCATTCTCTTTGGATGAGTTCCAGACTGAGCAGAGCAAATTTCAAATAATTTTTCCTTAGGTCATTTCAGGTGGGAAGAGAGTTAAGTTGAAATATGGAATAGGACTGGGGGGGGAGGTGGGGAGCAGGTTCAGAGCTGGTCCATGTGGCTTCCCCTCCTAGTGCCAGTGTGCCTCCAGCATGTGAGAGCAGGCTGTCTTGCTTGGACAGTGGCCTGAGTGGGAACGAGTGTTCTCAGCACACATGACACCTGGGGACATTGGAAACCACAGGACAGAGAACTCTGCTCCTGTTCTCTCTCACTGCCTGGCACAACACTGCAAGTACCTACCCTTTCTCTGCACATTGTGAAAGCATTAATGTTGTTTATTGGTGGTGTTGACTGATAGGTTGTTAGAGACTAGGGTTTAGGGTTTGATACAAGAAGGGCCTTACTGGACCAGACCAAAAGTTCATTGTGCCCAATCTATATCCTCATTCCAGCAGTAGCCACGAGGAAGTGCTTAGAGAAGTGAGTAGGAACAAGGTAAGCATGAGTGATACTGTTCTCTACTATGTTATTAGATCCCAAGCATTTTCAGCTCAGGAACTTCCCAAGCCAGATGCAGATTCTGTATGTTCAGTAACCCTCGGTTGTTTTCTTCTCTTAATTTATCCAGTCCTCCTTGATCCCATGTAAACTTTTAGACTCTAACACTTCTTGGGCAGTAGATTAAGCTAGGACAGCTGTACCTATGTCTGTCCCAACCTGATTCTGCTGGTTTAAATTCACACAGTACAAATAGCTGAATGACACGCAAATCCACTCCTGTAGCACACAGGTCTCAAGTTTCATTTACAGGTTAGGCACCTTCCCCGTGCAGGGGTCCTAGCAAGATTTAACCATTCACATCCTTCTCTTCATGAAGTGTTCAGTTGCTCTTGAGAGTACCTGGTACAAAGTAACACTGTGCAGCATTGCAGAAGCCAGTCTGAGAAGGGATACATTCATGTCACTTTGACCAGGCTATGTTACTTCAGGAGTGTTGATAACATGTTGCTTCTGATATCTCAGCTAAATTCTTCACAATTAAGTAAGATCTCTCTGCATAGCATTCCACTGTGCACTGAAGATTTACCCAGGGTAACAGGTGATCTAGGTGTTCCTCTTGCTCAGGAGGTGAAAATATATTTGAATGGTGCTCTATGCCATTCTCTAAAGTTGTTCCTTTGCTAAAGCCCTTGAAACACATTTGGGGGCCCACCTTTCAGTATTTGTATGTATAACTGAGTAGAAAACATATAGCTAGGTCCCCCAGTCAGTCCCTCAGAAGGAGTGACCCATGACCCCTCTCAGCGCTAAGTCCACATCAGCCCAGAAGTTTCTTTTCCTGCCTCTGTCCTGACATTGATGAGCAGATAAAGAAGTGGAAAGGAGGAGGATTCCAGGAGAATCATAGTTGTGCCAGGCTGCCTGGAGCTACAACACTGCACCAATGCTGCCAGAGTCACAGCAGACAGGCAGGGAGAGCCAGAGTGTGGGGAACAAAAAAGGCACTGGTGGCATAAGGCCCTGGAAAGCTTCTGCCTCTTGACCAAACCAAAGCTTCTCCCGAGTTTCTGCTGGGAAAGAAATCCAGGTGGAGGTTTGCTAATCTGACACTACCCAGCCCCTCTTGGAGGGGAAGTGGCGAGGGACTTGGTGCTGGCTAGAAGCAGCTCAGTACACGTGGAGGAAGCCCATTCCCTTACTGCTTGATCCACAGATGGACCTAAAGGGAAAACAGAAACCTCAGTAAGTGGCCAGCGAAAGGCTGTTGTGGAACAAAAAGGAGCCGATTACTTCAGGGTATTGCCGTTGGGCAGGCCATTGGGCGGGTTTGAGCCTTCCTTGTTCGTGTGTGTTCTTGGCAGTTCATCTCAATCTTCAGATCACTGGTTTAATAAGAGATGAGCGGGATGGCGTGGGCATTGGTGCTGGGGTAACCCCAGATGCGTGTGCTGGGGCTGTAGTGCTGCGGAGGCGAGCGCTGCAGGCGAGGATGGCCTGTCGTCTGGGGTAACCCCAGATGCGTGTGCTGGGGCTGTAGTGCTGCGGAGGCGAGCGCTGCAGGCGAGGATGGCCTGTCGTGGCATCCTCAAGTGAGGGACAGTGATGTCACCAAGCGATGGGTTGCGGTGTCAGCAAGTCCCCAAGAGACGGGTTCTGTTGTCACCGAGGGATGGATTGAGACATCTCCAAGTGATGGACTATGATGTCGCTGAGCGATGGATAGTGACCCGGTGTCTCTCGGTGCTTATATTCGGGCACTGAGGAGCTGTCGCGTGCCTGGACTCCGGCTGAGCATTATCGTGAGGTTCGGAGTCTTGAGCGCGGCCTTGGTGCTGGTGTCCTGCTGCGGGAGCTGTTTGTTGCAGCTCTCAGCACCCGACCCCAGAGCCATCAACAGATTTTCCCCAGCCCTGCCCGGTTCAGTAGCTGGGGCACCCGGGAGGCACGCTCGCAGCAGCAGAGGTGAGCTCGGAGCGGAAACCTCGCCCTGGAGAGCTGGGATGGTTTCCTTCTTGAGGGACCTGGGCATTCATTCCACCCCTCCCTGGGGCCAACCAGTGACCATGGCCTCGCTTCCTTTTCTAGCGTGACGCCTGCTGCTGCAGCACCGGCACCCCCCCAGCCCCATCTCCCCCCAGCCCACCGCAGCAAGTGCTGAGAGTGAAAACAGAGGTGGAGGACAGGTGCCCGATATGCCTGGAGAGGTGGGAGAAGGCCAGTTATGTGCTGCTGTGCCACCACCGTCTCTGTTATCTGTGTATCCAGCAGGGGGCTGAGGGCGAGCTTCAGTGCCCCCTCTGCAGGAGGAGGATTCAGTCCATCCAGCGCTCAGGGACAGCAGACAGTGACTTTGAGGAGCCCTTC